>NW_022328745.1:0-2785 GCF_002776525.5 Piliocolobus tephrosceles | reverse complement strand
ATTTTTTACAAACTTTTTTAATATTTTTTACAAACTTTTTTAATATTTTTTTTAATGTTTTTTAGAATTTTTTTTAATGTTTTGTAGGATTTTTTGTAATGTTTTTTGGACTTTTTTTTAATAGTTTTAAGGATCATTTTAAAGGTTTTTGAAATTGTTAAAATGGTTTGAGGATTTTTTCATAAGTTTTAAGAATCATTTTAAAGGTATTTGGAATTTGGTCGCAAGGTTCTTAGGATTCATTCAGGGTGTTGATTCGGGGGAAGGGGTAAAAAGGATAACAATAACGAAGCACCTAATTTTTGTTAAATTAGAGACAAACTAAAAAAAAAAAGAAAATTAAAGTTATTTAATAGTTACAGTTATTTAACTCTTACTAAAAATAAGTTGTTAAATAACGTTGAATTGTGTGTCTAAATATATATTTATTGTTGAAGTAACCGAATTAATGATGAATGTTTTGATGTGTTATATTCTTTTTTTATAATGAGGAAATAAGTAAGCAAGTAATTTAATAAGTTAGTAATTAGTTAATTAAATAAGTAATGTGAGTAATTAAATAATGAATAAAGTAAATAAACAATATAAATAAGTAAATATTGAAGTAAATAAAGTAACTAATTAAGTAATTAACTACATAAATAAAGTAATTAAACAATTAAAATAAGTAACAGAAGAAGTAATTAAAGTAACTAATTAATTGAATAAAGTAAGTAATTAGGTAATTAGCTACATGAATTAAAAATAAGTAAGTACTTGATTAATTAAAATGCAATAAGTAAGTAAGTAACAAAGTCATTAAATGCAATAAGTAAGTAACAAAGTAATTAAATGCAATAAGTAAGTAACATAGTATTCCTAAATGGCAAATGTCTAACATTTATGATGAAGATTGTTAAAGCATGAAGTGATAAATTAGTAATAATAAGTATTTGAACAAGTTGATTAATTGTTATCTACTTTTAAACAATAATTATAAAAAAAAAAGAAATAAACACAGTATTCATGCATTTATAATATACAATGTTTTTAATTATACATTTTATTTTTTTTGTGTTTAAAATACTTGTATAATTATATGAATTAATGGAAATTGGAGAAGACATATATTATAATTTTTTAATTAGTAAAAAAAAAGTTATAATAACAATGTTTAAATGTGGTACATGTTATTCCAACTACATAAGTAACAAAATGTTGAAAAATAAAAAAAAAAAAAAAATTAAAAAAAATTTTATATTATTTGTTTATACATTCACTTGATTCATGACAATAGTTTTATTTTATGCTATGAAAATTTTTTTTTTTTTTTTTTGCAATTCTGATTATTTCATTGTAATGTTGAACTGAAATAATTAACATTTATTACATTTTTTTTTTAAACGTATTTATTATGTCATTTATTATGTCATTTATTAGTAGTAATAGTACTGTTTTTATTGTTGTACACAGCTATTTACATACATGATGGATACATAAAATGGTTTATTATTACAAATTAATTAACATATTATATGTTAAAATATGTTATTACAATTATAATAAATAATAAAGTAATAAAAAATGAAAAAAAAAACAAAATTATTTTTTTCAATATTGTGGATTGTACATATATTGGAATCGTAACAATAGTTGGACTAAGATGGTTTGAGAATTTTTTATTTTTTTTTTATTTTTTTTTTTTTTTTTCCATTTTTATTATTCCATTGTAATGTTCAACTAAAATAGTGTACATTTATTAGTTTTTCATTTGTTTAGCTTATTTATTTTGTTATTTATTAGTAGTAACATATTGCTGTTTTTAGCGTTTATATGGTATTAATCACGGACATGATGGCTACATAAAATGATTGAAAATAACTAACACTACAGTTGTTATTTATGTTATTATAATTATAATAAGTGATAAAAAAGTAAAAATATGATAAAAAAAAAAAAATTAATTTTTTCACATTTATGGTTTGTACATCCATTGGAATCGTAATAATAGTTGGACTACAATGATAATGAAATTTTTCGATTTTAAAATTTTTCTTAATTTTTTGATTTTTATTATGTCATCGTAATGTTTAACTCAAATAATGTGCATTTATATTATTTTTATTTTTTTAACTTGTTTATTACGACATTTTATTAGTTGTAATAGTGTCGTTTTTAGCGTTTATATGATGTTAATCATGCATATGATGGATACATAATATGATTGAGAATAACAATATAACTAACAATTTTTATGTTATTTATGTTATTACAATTATAATAAGTAATAAAAAAATAAAAATATGAAAAAAAAAAAAGAAATTAGTTTTTTTCACATTTTTGGTTTGTACATCCATTGGAATTATGATAATAGTTGGACTAAGATGGTTTGAAATTTTTTTTTTTTTTTTTAATTTTTTATTTTTCTATTTTTATTATGCTATTGTAAAAATATAACTTAAATAATGTATATTTGTTTTATTTTTATCTTTTTAACTTGTTTATTACAAAATTTAATAGTGGTAATAGTGTCGTTTTTAGCGTTTATATGATGTTAATCATGCATATATGATGATGATAAAAAAATGATTGTAAATAACAGACTTACTAACACATTTAATGTTTTTTATATTATTACAATTATAATAAGTGATAAAAAAGTATAAATATGAAAAAAAAAAAAAATTAATTTTTTCAATATTATGGTTTTGTACATTACTTGATTCATGATAATAAATAAATTGTGGTGTGGAAATTTTATTTTTTATTTTTTTTATTTTTTATTTTTTTTATTTTTTATTTTTTT
>NW_022328744.1:0-2812 GCF_002776525.5 Piliocolobus tephrosceles | reverse complement strand
AAAAAAATAAAAAATAAAAAAAATAAAAAATAAAAAAAATAAAAAATAAAATTTCCACACCACAATTTATTTATTATCATGAATCAAGTAATGTACAAAACCATAATATTGAAAAAATTAATTTTTTTTTTTTTTCATATTTATACTTTTTTATCACTTATTATAATTGTAATAATATAAAAAACATTAAATGTGTTAGTAAGTCTGTTATTTACAATCATTTTTTTATCATCATCATATATGCATGATTAACATCATATAAACGCTAAAAACGACACTATTACCACTATTAAATTTTGTAATAAACAAGTTAAAAAGATAAAAATAAAACAAATATACATTATTTAAGTTATATTTTTACAATAGCATAATAAAAATAGAAAAATAAAAAATTAAAAAAAAAAAAAAAATTTCAAACCATCTTAGTCCAACTATTATCATAATTCCAATGGATGTACAAACCAAAAATGTGAAAAAAACTAATTTCTTTTTTTTTTTTCATATTTTTATTTTTTTATTACTTATTATAATTGTAATAACATAAATAACATAAAAATTGTTAGTTATATTGTTATTCTCAATCATATTATGTATCCATCATATGCATGATTAACATCATATAAACGCTAAAAACGACACTATTACAACTAATAAAATGTCGTAATAAACAAGTTAAAAAAATAAAAATAATATAAATGCACATTATTTGAGTTGAACATTACGATGACATAATAAAAATCAAAAAATTAAGAAAAATTTTAAAATCGAAAAATTTCATTATCATTGTAGTCCAACTATTATTACGATTCCAATGGATGTACAAACCATAAATGTGAAAAAATTAATTTTTTTTTTTTTTATCATATTTTTACTTTTTTATCACTTATTATAATTATAATAACATAAATAACAACTGTAGTGTTAGTTATTTTCAATCATTTTATGTAGCCATCATGTCCGTGATTAATACCATATAAACGCTAAAAACAGCAATATGTTACTACTAATAAATAACAAAATAAATAAGCTAAACAAATGAAAAACTAATAAATGTACACTATTTTAGTTGAACATTACAATGGAATAATAAAAATGGAAAAAAAAAAAAAAAAAATAAAAAAAAAATAAAAAATTCTCAAACCATCTTAGTCCAACTATTGTTACGATTCCAATATATGTACAATCCACAATATTGAAAAAAATAATTTTGTTTTTTTTTTTCATTTTTTATTACTTTATTATTTATTATAATTGTAATAACATATTTTAACATATAATATGTTAATTAATTTGTAATAATAAACCATTTTATGTATCCATCATGTATGTAAATAGCTGTGTACAACAATAAAAACAGTACTATTACTACTAATAAATGACATAATAAATGACATAATAAATACGTTTAAAAAAAAAAATGTAATAAATGTTAATTATTTCAGTTCAACATTACAATGAAATAATCAGAATTGCAAAAAAAAAAAAAAAAAATTTTCATAGCATAAAATAAAACTATTGTCATGAATCAAGTGAATGTATAAACAAATAATATAAAATTTTTTTTAATTTTTTTTTTTTTTTTTATTTTTCAACATTTTGTTACTTATGTAGTTGGAATAACATGTACCACATTTAAACATTGTTATTATAACTTTTTTTTTACTAATTAAAAAATTATAATATATGTCTTCTCCAATTTCCATTAATTCATATAATTATACAAGTATTTTAAACACAAAAAAAATAAAATGTATAATTAAAAACATTGTATATTATAAATGCATGAATACTGTGTTTATTTCTTTTTTTTTTATAATTATTGTTTAAAAGTAGATAACAATTAATCAACTTGTTCAAATACTTATTATTACTAATTTATCACTTCATGCTTTAACAATCTTCATCATAAATGTTAGACATTTGCCATTTAGGAATACTATGTTACTTACTTATTGCATTTAATTACTTTGTTACTTACTTATTGCATTTAATGACTTTGTTACTTACTTACTTATTGCATTTTAATTAATCAAGTACTTACTTATTTTTAATTCATGTAGCTAATTACCTAATTACTTACTTTATTCAATTAATTAGTTACTTTAATTACTTCTTCTGTTACTTATTTTAATTGTTTAATTACTTTATTTATGTAGTTAATTACTTAATTAGTTACTTTATTTACTTCAATATTTACTTATTTATATTGTTTATTTACTTTATTCATTATTTAATTACTCACATTACTTATTTAATTAACTAATTACTAACTTATTAAATTACTTGCTTACTTATTTCCTCATTATAAAAAAAAGAATATAACACATCAAAACATTCATCATTAATTCGGTTACTTGCACAATAAATATATATTTAGACACACAATTCAACGTTATTTAACAACTTATTTTTAGTAAGAGTTAAATAACTGTAACTATTAAATAACTTTAATTTTCTTTTTTTTTTTAGTTTGTCTCTAATTTAACAAAAATTAGGTGCTTCGTTATTGTTATCCTTTTTACCCCTTCCCCCGAATCAACACCCTGAATGAATCCTAAGAACCTTGCGATCAAATTCCAAATACCTTTAAAATGATTCTTAAAACTTATGAAAAAATCCTCAAACCATATTTACAAATCCTCAAACCATTTTAACAATTTCAAAAACCTTTAAAATGATCCTTAAAACTATTAAAAAAAAGTCCAAAAAACATTACAAAAAATCCTACAAAACATTAAAAAAAATTCTAAAAAACATTAAAAAAAAATATTAAAAAAGTTTGTAAAAAATATTAAAAAAGTTTGTAAAAAAT
>NW_022328743.1:0-2785 GCF_002776525.5 Piliocolobus tephrosceles | reverse complement strand
AAAAAAATAAAAAATAAAAAAAATAAAAAATAAAAAAAATAAAAAATAAAATTTCCACACCACAATTTATTTATTATCATGAATCAAGTAATGTACAAAACCATAATATTGAAAAAATTAATTTTTTTTTTTTTTCATATTTATACTTTTTTATCACTTATTATAATTGTAATAATATAAAAAACATTAAATGTGTTAGTAAGTCTGTTATTTACAATCATTTTTTTATCATCATCATATATGCATGATTAACATCATATAAACGCTAAAAACGACACTATTACCACTATTAAATTTTGTAATAAACAAGTTAAAAAGATAAAAATAAAACAAATATACATTATTTAAGTTATATTTTTACAATAGCATAATAAAAATAGAAAAATAAAAAATTAAAAAAAAAAAAAAAAATTTCAAACCATCTTAGTCCAACTATTATCATAATTCCAATGGATGTACAAACCAAAAATGTGAAAAAAACTAATTTCTTTTTTTTTTTTCATATTTTTATTTTTTTATTACTTATTATAATTGTAATAACATAAATAACATAAAAATTGTTAGTTATATTGTTATTCTCAATCATATTATGTATCCATCATATGCATGATTAACATCATATAAACGCTAAAAACGACACTATTACAACTAATAAAATGTCGTAATAAACAAGTTAAAAAAATAAAAATAATATAAATGCACATTATTTGAGTTAAACATTACGATGACATAATAAAAATCAAAAAATTAAGAAAAATTTTAAAATCGAAAAATTTCATTATCATTGTAGTCCAACTATTATTACGATTCCAATGGATGTACAAACCATAAATGTGAAAAAATTAATTTTTTTTTTTTTATCATATTTTTACTTTTTTATCACTTATTATAATTATAATAACATAAATAACAACTGTAGTGTTAGTTATTTTCAATCATTTTATGTAGCCATCATGTCCGTGATTAATACCATATAAACGCTAAAAACAGCAATATGTTACTACTAATAAATAACAAAATAAATAAGCTAAACAAATGAAAAACTAATAAATGTACACTATTTTAGTTGAACATTACAATGGAATAATAAAAATGGAAAAAAAAAAAAAAAAATAAAAAAAAAATAAAAAATTCTCAAACCATCTTAGTCCAACTATTGTTACGATTCCAATATATGTACAATCCACAATATTGAAAAAAATAATTTTGTTTTTTTTTTCATTTTTTATTACTTTATTATTTATTATAATTGTAATAACATATTTTAACATATAATATGTTAATTAATTTGTAATAATAAACCATTTTATGTATCCATCATGTATGTAAATAGCTGTGTACAACAATAAAAACAGTACTATTACTACTAATAAATGACATAATAAATGACATAATAAATACGTTTAAAAAAAAAATGTAATAAATGTTAATTATTTCAGTTCAACATTACAATGAAATAATCAGAATTGCAAAAAAAAAAAAAAAAAATTTTCATAGCATAAAATAAAACTATTGTCATGAATCAAGTGAATGTATAAACAAATAATATAAAATTTTTTTTAATTTTTTTTTTTTTTTTATTTTTCAACATTTTGTTACTTATGTAGTTGGAATAACATGTACCACATTTAAACATTGTTATTATAACTTTTTTTTTACTAATTAAAAAATTATAATATATGTCTTCTCCAATTTCCATTAATTCATATAATTATACAAGTATTTTAAACACAAAAAAAATAAAATGTATAATTAAAAACATTGTATATTATAAATGCATGAATACTGTGTTTATTTCTTTTTTTTTTATAATTATTGTTTAAAAGTAGATAACAATTAATCAACTTGTTCAAATACTTATTATTACTAATTTATCACTTCATGCTTTAACAATCTTCATCATAAATGTTAGACATTTGCCATTTAGGAATACTATGTTACTTACTTATTGCATTTAATTACTTTGTTACTTACTTATTGCATTTAATGACTTTGTTACTTACTTACTTATTGCATTTTAATTAATCAAGTACTTACTTATTTTTAATTCATGTAGCTAATTACCTAATTACTTACTTTATTCAATTAATTAGTTACTTTAATTACTTCTTCTGTTACTTATTTTAATTGTTTAATTACTTTATTTATGTAGTTAATTACTTAATTAGTTACTTTATTTACTTCAATATTTACTTATTTATATTGTTTATTTACTTTATTCATTATTTAATTACTCACATTACTTATTTAATTAACTAATTACTAACTTATTAAATTACTTGCTTACTTATTTCCTCATTATAAAAAAAGAATATAACACATCAAAACATTCATCATTAATTCGGTTACTTCAACAATAAATATATATTTAGACACACAATTCAACGTTATTTAACAACTTATTTTTAGTAAGAGTTAAATAACTGTAACTATTAAATAACTTTAATTTTCTTTTTTTTTTTAGTTTGTCTCTAATTTAACAAAAATTAGGTGCTTCGTTATTGTTATCCTTTTTACCCCTTCCCCCGAATCAACACCCTGAATGAATCCTAAGAACCTTGCGACCAAATTCCAAATACCTTTAAAATGATTCTTAAAACTTATGAAAAAATCCTCAAACCATTTTAACAATTTCAAAAACCTTTAAAATGATCCTTAAAACTATTAAAAAAAAGTCCAAAAAACATTACAAAAAATCCTACAAAACATTAAAAAAAATTCTAAAAAACATTAAAAAAAATATTAAAAAAGTTTGTAAAAAATATTAAAAAAGTTTGTAAAAAAT
>NW_022328742.1:0-1089 GCF_002776525.5 Piliocolobus tephrosceles | reverse complement strand
TGAAACAAATGAGAACAAAGATACAACATACCAGAATCTCTGGGACACATTTAAAGCAGTGTGTAGAGGGAAATTTATAGCACTAAATGCCCACAAGAGAAAGCAGGAAAGATCTAAAATTGACACTCTAACATCACAATTAAAAGAACTAGAGAGGCAAGAGCAAACACATTCAAAAGCTAGCAGAAGGCAAGAAATAACTAAGATCAGAGCAGAACTGAAGGAGATAGAGACACAAAAAGCCCTCCAAAAAATCAATGAATCCAGGAGTTGGTTTTTTGAAAAGATCAACAAAATTGACAGACCGCTAGCAAGACTAATAAAGAAGAAAAGAGACAGGAATCAAATAGATGCAATAAAAAATGATAAAGGAGATATCACCACCGACCCCACAGAAATACGAACTACCATCAGAGAATACTATAAACACCTCTACGCAAATCAACTTGAAAATCTAGAAGAAATGGATAATTTCCTGGACACGTACACTCTCCCAAGACTAAACCAGGAAGAAGTGGAATTCCTGAATAGACCAATAGCAGGCTCTGAAATTGAGGCAACAATTAATAGCCTACCCACCAAAAAAAGCCCAGGACCAGATGGATTCACAGCTGAATTCTACCAGAGGCACAAGGAGGAGCTGGTACCATTCCTTCTGAAACTATTCCAATCAATAGAAAAAGAGGGAATCCTCCCTATCTCATTTTATGAGGCCAACATCATCCTGATACCAAAGCCTGGCAGAGACACAACAAAAAAGAGAACTTTAGACCAATCTCCCTGATGAACATCAATGCAAAAATCCTCAATAAAATACTGGCAAACCGGATTCAGCAGCACATCAAAAAGCTTATCCACCATGATCAAGTGGGCTTCATTCCTGGGATGCAAGGCTGGTTCAACATTCGCAAATCAATAAACGTAATCCAGCATATAAACAGAACCAAAGACAAGAACCACATGATTATCTCAATAGATGCAGAAAAGGCTTTTGACAAAATTCAACAGCCCTTCATGCTAAAAACGCTCAACAAATTCGGTGTTGATGGAACGTACCTCAAAATAATAAGAGCTATTTATGACAAACCC
>NW_022328741.1:0-1005 GCF_002776525.5 Piliocolobus tephrosceles | reverse complement strand
AAAAAAAAGTATATAAAAGAATTATATATTCAATGGACTAAAACCCAATAATTTGATGCTTTAGAATGAAAAAATTAAAAAAAAAAAAAAAAAGGCTTAATATTTTTTTTTATAAATATATAATTGTGCCAATATTTTAAATTTCTTTAATAACTATTTTATATTATTTGAAACTCAAAATTGAGCAAAAAAAAAAAAAAAGAAGTCATATGTAAAAGGCAAAAAAATTGCAACGATAGAGTTTTTTTTTTTTTTTTTATTTACGTTTAAAAAAACGCGTATATACAATTGGTAACTTTTTCACTTATAATTATTTAGTTTCCATAAATAAAGAAAATGAGTTTTTAAAGTGTAAAAATGAATATACATACATAATGTATAATATATAATACAATGTAATAGTTAAGTACGTATATCACTTATTTTTAAACGCTTTGATATGTTAAAAGGTATTTTATAACTTTAAAACATTATAAACAACAATTGATCATAATTTTTTTTTTTTTTTTTTTGAAACTACCAATTTAAACATTAACAAAAAAAAATTATTTTAAAAAAAATGTCTAAAAATAACTGAAAGTTATTTCTTTGCAATTATAAATAAATAAATGCATGGTTTTTTTTTTTTTTTTTTTTTTTTAGCTACTTATACTCTGATATAAGCAAAAAATTTTTTTTTTTTTTTTTTTTTTTTATAGTTACTCATTTTTATTATAATTAACTAATAAAATATGAATTTTTCAGAAAAAAAAAAAAAAAAACTGTCTATTTATGTTTTACTCATATATGCATATATAGTCATTAATTCTATTCGTATAAGCTTAAAATCTACGAAAACAAAAAAAAACAAGATATTTAATTAGTTATATAATATTGTGATAGCTTTTTCTTTAATTGGAAATTTAAAATATAATATTAAAAAAAAAATAAATGTTTTTTTAAATAAAACAAAAAATAAAAAAAAAAAATAAATAAAATAAAAAATATAAAAAAAACAAAACAAAA
>NW_022328740.1:0-1006 GCF_002776525.5 Piliocolobus tephrosceles | reverse complement strand
AAAAAAAAGTATATAAAAGAATTATATATTCAATGGACTAAAACCCAATAATTTGATGCTTTAGAATGAAAAAATTAAAAAAAAAAAAAAAAAGGCTTAATATTTTTTTTTATAAATATATAATTGTGCCAATATTTTAAATTTCTTTAATAACTATTTTATATTATTTGAAACTCAAAATTGAGCAAAAAAAAAAAAAAAGAAGTCATATGTAAAAGGCAAAAAAATTGCAACGATAGAGTTTTTTTTTTTTTTTTTATTTACGTTTAAAAAAACGCGTATATACAATTGGTAACTTTTTCACTTATAATTATTTAGTTTCCATAAATAAAGAAAATGAGTTTTTAAAGTGTAAAAAATGAATAT
Organism: Piliocolobus tephrosceles; assembly: GCF_002776525.5. Lineage (NCBI taxonomy): Eukaryota > Metazoa > Chordata > Mammalia > Primates > Cercopithecidae > Piliocolobus > Piliocolobus tephrosceles. The sequence continues at coordinate 640 of NW_022328740.1, read as the reverse complement.
ACATACATAATGTATAATATATAATACAATGTAATAGTTAAGTACGTATATCACTTATTTTTAAACGCTTTGATATGTTAAAAGGTATTTTATAACTTTAAAACATTATAAACAACAATTGATCATAATTTTTTTTTTTTTTTTTTTGAAACTACCAATTTAAACATTAACAAAAAAAAATTATTTTAAAAAAAATGTCTAAAAATAACTGAAAGTTATTTCTTTGCAATTATAAATAAATAAATGCATGGTTTTTTTTTTTTTTTTTTTTTTTTAGCTACTTATACTCTGATATAAGCAAAAAATTTTTTTTTTTTTTTTTTTTTTTTATAGTTACTCATTTTTATTATAATTAACTAATAAAATATGAATTTTTCAGAAAAAAAAAAAAAAAAACTGTCTATTTATGTTTTACTCATATATGCATATATAGTCATTAATTCTATTCGTATAAGCTTAAAATCTACGAAAACAAAAAAAAACAAGATATTTAATTAGTTATATAATATTGTGATAGCTTTTTCTTTAATTGGAAATTTAAAATATAATATTAAAAAAAAAATAAATGTTTTTTTAAATAAAACAAAAAATAAAAAAAAAAAATAAATAAAATAAAAAATATAAAAAAAACAAAACAAAA
>NW_022328739.1:0-1004 GCF_002776525.5 Piliocolobus tephrosceles | reverse complement strand
TTTTGTTTTGTTTTTTTTATATTTTTTATTTTATTTATTTTTTTTTTTTATTTTTTGTTTTATTTAAAAAAACATTTATTTTTTTTTTAATATTATATTTTAAATTTCCAATTAAAGAAAAAGCTATCACAATATTATATAACTAATTAAATATCTTGTTTTTTTTTGTTTTCGTAGATTTTAAGCTTATACGAATAGAATTAATGACTATATATGCATATATGAGTAAAACATAAATAGACAGTTTTTTTTTTTTTTTTTCTGAAAAATTCATATTTTATTAGTTAATTATAATAAAAATGAGTAACTATAAAAAAAAAAAAAAAAAAAAAAAATTTTTTGCTTATATCAGAGTATAAGTAGCTAAAAAAAAAAAAAAAAAAAAAAAACCATGCATTTATTTATTTATAATTGCAAAGAAATAACTTTCAGTTATTTTTAGACATTTTTTTTAAAATAATTTTTTTTTGTTAATGTTTAAATTGGTAGTTTCAAAAAAAAAAAAAAAAAAATTATGATCAATTGTTGTTTATAATGTTTTAAAGTTATAAAATACCTTTTAACATATCAAAGCGTTTAAAAATAAGTGATATACGTACTTAACTATTACATTGTATTATATATTATACATTATGTATGTATATTCATTTTTACACTTTAAAAACTCATTTTCTTTATTTATGGAAACTAAATAATTATAAGTGAAAAAGTTACCAATTGTATATACGCGTTTTTTTAAACGTAAATAAAAAAAAAAAAAAACTCTATCGTTGCAATTTTTTTGCCTTTTACATATGACTTCTTTTTTTTTTTTTTTGCTCAATTTTGAGTTTCAAATAATATAAAATAGTTATTAAAGAAATTTAAAATATTGGCACAATTATATATTTATAAAAAAAAAATATTAAGCCTTTTTTTTTTTTTTTTTAATTTTTTCATTCTAAAGCATCAAATTATTGGGTTTTAGTCCATTGAATATATAATTCTTTTATATACTTTTTTTT
>NW_022328738.1:0-1004 GCF_002776525.5 Piliocolobus tephrosceles | reverse complement strand
TTTTGTTTTGTTTTTTTTATATTTTTTATTTTATTTATTTTTTTTTTTTATTTTTTGTTTTATTTAAAAAAACATTTATTTTTTTTTTAATATTATATTTTAAATTTCCAATTAAAGAAAAAGCTATCACAATATTATATAACTAATTAAATATCTTGTTTTTTTTTGTTTTCGTAGATTTTAAGCTTATACGAATAGAATTAATGACTATATATGCATATATGAGTAAAACATAAATAGACAGTTTTTTTTTTTTTTTTTCTGAAAAATTCATATTTTATTAGTTAATTATAATAAAAATGAGTAACTATAAAAAAAAAAAAAAAAAAAAAAAATTTTTTGCTTATATCAGAGTATAAGTAGCTAAAAAAAAAAAAAAAAAAAAAAAACCATGCATTTATTTATTTATAATTGCAAAGAAATAACTTTCAGTTATTTTTAGACATTTTTTTTAAAATAATTTTTTTTTGTTAATGTTTAAATTGGTAGTTTCAAAAAAAAAAAAAAAAAAATTATGATCAATTGTTGTTTATAATGTTTTAAAGTTATAAAATACCTTTTAACATATCAAAGCGTTTAAAAATAAGTGATATACGTACTTAACTATTACATTGTATTATATATTATACATTATGTATGTATATTCATTTTTTACACTTTAAAAACTCATTTTCTTTATTTATGGAAACTAAATAATTATAAGTGAAAAAGTTACCAATTGTATATACGCGTTTTTTTAAACGTAAATAAAAAAAAAAAAAAACTCTATCGTTGCAATTTTTTTGCCTTTTACATATGACTTCTTTTTTTTTTTTTTGCTCAATTTTGAGTTTCAAATAATATAAAATAGTTATTAAAGAAATTTAAAATATTGGCACAATTATATATTTATAAAAAAAAAATATTAAGCCTTTTTTTTTTTTTTTTTAATTTTTTCATTCTAAAGCATCAAATTATTGGGTTTTAGTCCATTGAATATATAATTCTTTTATATACTTTTTTTT
>NW_022328731.1:0-2003 GCF_002776525.5 Piliocolobus tephrosceles | reverse complement strand
CATCACAAAACAGTTTCTGAGAAAGGTTTCTTTCTAGTTTTCATCTGAAGATATTTCTTTTTTCCCATATTCATCAATGCACTCCCAAATATCCCTTTGCAGATTCTAAAAAAACAGACTTTACAAAGTGGTCAATCAAAACAAAGGTTTAAATCTTTGAGATGAAAGCATTCATCACAAAGCAGGTTCTCAAAAAGCTTCTTTCTAATTCTTATCTGAAGATACTTCCTTTTTCACCATAGGCCTCAAAGCACTCTGAAGTATCTCTATGCAGTTTCTCCTAAAACAGTATTTTCAAACAGCACCATTAAAAGAAAGATTTATCTCTGTGAGATACATGCTCACACCACAAAGCACATAACAAGGAAGTTTCTAAGACAGATCTGTCTGTTTGTATCCATAGAAAGTTCCATTTTCACCACAGGTCTCAAAGTGCTCCCAAATATCGCTTCGCACATAGTCAAAAAACAGAGTTTACAAACTGTTGAATCAAAACAAATATTTAACTCTGTGAGAAGAAAGCACACATCACAAAGTAGGTTCTCAGAAACCTTCTTTCTAATTCTTATCTGAAGATATGTCCTTTTTCACCATAGGCCTCAAAGCACTCTGAAATATTACTTTCCAGATTGTACAAAAATAGAGTTTCCAAACAGCACCATCGAAAGAAAGATTTAACTCTGTGAGATGAATGTACACATCATAAAGTAGTTTCTGAGAAATTCTCCTTCTAGTTTTTAACTGGAGATATGTTGTTTTTCTCTATGGACCTCAGAGCACTTCAAAATATCACTTTGCAGATTCTACAAAAACAGAGTTTACACACCACTCAATCAAAACAAATGTTTAACACTGAGATGAGGGGGGGCGGAGCAAGATGGCCGAATAGAAACAGCTCCAGTCTCCATCTCCCATTGCGAGCGACACAGAAGACCGGTGATTTCTGCATTATCAACTGAGGTACTGGGTTCATCTCACTCGGGAGTGCGAGACAATCGGTGCTGGTCAGCTGCTGCAGCCTGACCAGCGAGAGCTGAAGCAGGGTGAGGCATTGCCTCACCTGGGAAGCGCAAGGGGGAAGGGAGTCCCTTATCCTAGGCAGGGGACTGAGACACACAACACCTGGAAAATTGGGTAACTCCCACCCCAATACGGCACTGTAAGCACACCGGCACACCAGGAGAATATATCCCACACCTGGCCGGGAGGGTCCCACGCCCACGGGGCCTCCCTCCTTGCTAACACAGCAGTCTGTGGCAATCTAACCGCAAGGTAGCAGCGAGGCTGAGGGAGGGGCGCCCGCCATCGCTGAGGCTTAAGTAAGTAAATAAAGCCGCTGGGAAGCTCGAACTGGGTGGACCTCACAGCAGCTCAAGGAAACCTGCCTGTCTCTGTAGAGTCCGCCTCTGGGGACAGGGATCAGCTAAAGCAGCAGAGGCGTGTGCAGCCGCAAATGACTCTGTCTGACAGCTTTGAAGAGAGCAGTGGATCTCCCAACACGGAGGTTGAGATCTGAGAAGGGGTAGGCTGCCTGCTCAAGTGGGTCCCTGACCCCTGAGTAGCCTAACTGGGAGACATCCCCCACTAGGGGCAGTCTGACACCCCACACCTCACAGGGGGGAGTACACCCCTGAGAGGAAGCTTCCAAAGCAAGAATCAGACAGGTGCACTCGCTGTTCAGCAATATTCTGTCTTCTGCAACCTCTGCTGCTGATACCCAGGAAAACAGGGTCTGGAGTGGACCTCAAGCAATCTCCAACAGACCTATAGCTGAGGGTCCTGACTGTCAGAAAGAAAACTATCAAACAGGAAGGACACCTATACCAAAACCCCATCAGTACGTCACCATCATCAAAGACCAGAGACAGATAAAACCACAAAGATGGGGAAAAAGCAGGGCAGAAAAGCTGGAAATTCAAAAAATAAGAGCGCATCTCCCCATGCAAAGGAGGACAGCCCATCGCCAGCAACGGATCACAGCTGGTCAGAGAATGATTTTGATG
>NW_022328720.1:0-2421 GCF_002776525.5 Piliocolobus tephrosceles | reverse complement strand
CCTGAAAGTGAGGGGGAGAATGGAAACAAGTTGGAAAACACTCTTCAGGATATCATCCAGGAGAACTTCCCCAACCTAGTAGGGCAGGCCAACATTCAAATTCAGGAAATACAGAGAACGCCACAGTGATACTCCGCGAGAAAAGCAACTCCAAGACACAGAAATGCCAGATTCACCAAAGTTGAAATGAAGGAAAAAATCTTAAGGGCAGCCAGAGAGAAAGGTCGGGTTACCCACAAAGGGAAGCCCATCAGACTCACAGCAGATCTCTCAGCAGAAATTCTACATGCCAGAAGAGAGTGGGGGCCAATATTCAATGTTCTTAAAAAAAAGAATTTTAAACCCAGAATTTCATATACAGCCAAACTAAGTTTCATAAGTGAAGGAGAAATAAAATCCTTTACAGATAAGCAAATGCTTAGAGAGTTTGTCACCACCAGGCCTGCCTTACAAGAGACCCTGAAGGAAGCCCTAAACATGGAAAGGAACAACCGGTACCAGCCATTGCAAAAACACGCCAAAATGTAAAGACCATCGAGGCTAGGAAGAAACTGCATCAACTAATGAGCAAAATAACCAGTTAATATCATAATGGCAGGATGAAGTTCACACATAACAATATTAACCTTAAATGTAAATGGACTAACTGCTCCAATTAAAAGACACAGACTGGCAAACTGGATAAAGAGTCAAGACCCATCAGTCTGCTGTATTCAGGAGACCCATCTCACATGCAGACACATACATAGGCTCAAAATAAAGGGATGGAGGAAGATCTACCAAGCAAATGGAGAACAAAAAAAGCAGGGGTTGCAATCCTAGTCTCTGATAAAACAGACTTTAAACCATCAAAGATCAAAAGAGACAAAGAAGGCCATTACATAATGGTAAAGGGATCAATTCAACAGGAAGAGCTAACTATCCTAAATATATATGCACCCAGTACAGGAGCACCCAGATTCATAAAGCAAGTCCTTAGAGACTTACAAAGAGACTTAGACTCCCATACAATAATAATGGGAGACTTCAACACTCCACTGTCAACATTAGACAGATCAACGAGACAGAAAGTTAACAAGGATATCCAGGAATTGAACTCATCTCTGCACCAAGCGGACCTAGTAGACATCTATAGAACTCTCCACCCCAAATCAACAGAATATACATTCTTCTCAGCACCACATCACACTTATTCCAAAATTGACCACATAATTGGAAGTAAAGCACTCCTCAGCAAATGTAAAAGAATAGAAATTGAAACAAACTGTCTCTCAGACCACAGTGTAATCAAACTAGAACTCAGGACTAAGAAACTCAATCAAAATGGCTCAACTACATGGAAACTGAACAACCTGCTCCTGAATGACTACTGGGTACATAACGAAATGAAAGCAGAAATAAAGACGTTCTTTGAAACCAATGAGAACAAAGATACAACATACCAGAATCTCTGGGACACATTTAAAGCAGTGTGTACAGGGAAATTTATAGCACTAAATGCCCACAAGAGAAAGCAGGAAAGATCTAAAATTGACACTCTAACATCACAATTAAAAGAACTAGAGAGGCAAGAGCAAACACACTCAAAAGCTAGCAGAAGGCAAGAAATAACTAAGATCAGAGCAGAACTGAAGGAGATAGAGACACAAAAAACCCTCCAAAAAATCAATGAATCCAGGAGTTGGTGTTTTGAAAAGATCAACAAAATTGACAGACCGCTAGCAAGACTAATAAAGAAGAAAAGAGAGAGGAATCAAATAGACGCAATAAAAAATGATAAAGGGGATATCACCACCGACCCCACAGAAATACAAACTACCATCAGAGAATACTATAAACACATCTACGCAAATCAACTAGAAAATCTAGAAGAAATGGATAATTTCCTGGACACTTACACTCTCCCAAGACTAAACCAGGAAGAAGTTGAATCCCTGAATAGACCAATAGCAGCCTCTGAAATTGAGGCAACAATTAATAGCCTACCCACCAAAAAAAGTCCAGGACCAGATGGATTCACAGCTGAATTCTACCAGAGGTACAAGGAGGAGCTGGTACCATTCCTTCTGAAACTATTCCAATCAATAGAAAAAGAAGGAATCCTCCCTAACTCATTTTATGAGGCCAACATCATCCTGATACCAAAGCCTGGCAGAGACACAACAAAAGAAGAGAATTTTCGACCAATATCCTTGATGAACATCGATGCAAAAATCCTCAATAAAATACTGGCAAACCGGATTCAGCAGCACATCAAAAAGCTTATCCACCATGATCAAGTGGGCTTCATCCCTGGGATGCAAGGCTGGTTCAACATTCGCAAATCAATAAATGTAATCCAGCATATCAACAGAACCAAAGACAAGAACCACATGATTATCTCAATAGATGCAGAAAAGGCTTTTGACAAAATTCAACAGC
>NW_022328709.1:0-1090 GCF_002776525.5 Piliocolobus tephrosceles | reverse complement strand
CCACTGTCAACATTAGACAGATCAACGAGACAGAAAGTTAACAAGGATATCCAGGAATTGAACTCATCTCTGCACCAAGCGGACCTAATAGACATCTATAGAACTCTCCACCCCAAGTCAACAGAATATACATTCTTCTCAGCACCACATCGCACTTATTCCAAAATTGACCACATAATTGGAAGTAAAGCACTCCTCAGCAAATGTACAAGAACAGAAATTATAACAAACTGTCTCTCAGACCACAGTGCAATCAAACTAGAACTCAGGACTAAGAAACTCAATCAAAACCGCTCAACTACATGGAAACTGAACAACTTGCTCCTGAATGACTACTTGGGTACATAACGAAATGAAGGCAGAAATAAAGATGTTCTTTGAAACCAATGAGAACAAAGATACCACATACCAGAATCTCTGGGACACGTTTAAAGCAGTGTGTAGAGGGAAATTTATAGCACTAAATGCCCACAAGAGAAAGCAGGAAAGATCTAAAATTAACACTCGAACATCACAATTAAAAGAACTAGAGAGGCAAGAGCAAACACATTCAAAAGCTAGCAGAAGGCAAGAAATAACTAAGATCAGAGCAGAACTGAAGGAGATAGAGACACAAAAACCCTTCAAAAAATCAATGAATCCAGGAGTTGGTTTTTTGAAAAGATCAACAAAATTGACAGACCGCTAGCAAGACTAATAAAGAAGAAAAGAGAGAGGAATCAAATAGACGCAATAAAAAATGATAAAAGGGATATCACCACTGACCCCACAGAAATACAAACCACCATCAGAGAATACTATAAACACCTCTACGCAAATGAACTAGAAAATCTAGAAGAAATGGATAATTTCCTGGACACTTACACTCTTCCAAGACTAAACCAGGAAGAAGTTGAATTCCTGAATAGACCAATAGCAGGCTCTGAAATTGAGGCAATAATTAAGAGCCTACCAACCAAAAAAGCCCAGGACCAGATGGATTCACAGCTGAATTCTACCAGAGGTACAAGGAGGAGCTGGTATCATTCCTTCTGAAACTATTCCAATCAATAGAAAAAGAGGGAATCCTCCCTAACTCATTTTATGAGGC
>NW_022328698.1:0-1072 GCF_002776525.5 Piliocolobus tephrosceles | reverse complement strand
CAGGAGACCCATCTCACATGCAGAGACATACATAGGCTCAAAATAAAGGGATGGAGGAAGATCTACCAAGCAAATGGAGAACAAAAAAAAAAAGCAAGGGTTGCAATCCTAGTCTCTGATAAAACAGACTTTAAGCCATCAAAGATCAAAAGAGACAAAGAAGGCCATTACATAATGGTAAAGGGATCAATTCAACAGGAAGAGCTAACTATCCTAAATATATATGCACCCAATACAGGAGCACCCAGATTCATAAAGCAAGTCCTTAGAGACTTATAAAGAGACTTAGACTCGCATACAATAATAATGGGAGACTTCAACACTCCACTGTCAACATTAGACAGATCAACGAGACAGAAAGTTAACAAGGATATCCAGGAATTGAACTCATCTCTGCACCAAGCAGACCTAATAGAAATCTATAGAACTCTCCACCCCAAGTCAACAGAATATACATTCTTCTCAGCACCACATCGCACTTATTCCAAAATTGACCACATAATTGGAAGTAAAGCACTCCTCAGCAAATGTAAAAGAACAGAAATTATATCAAACTGTCTCTCAGACCACAGTGCAGTCAAACTAGAACTCAGGACTAAGAAACTCAATCAAAACCGCTCAACTACATGGAAACTGAACAACCTGCTTCTGAATGACTACTGGGTACATAACGAAACGAAAGCAGAAATAATGATGTTCCTTGAAACCAATGAGAACAAAGATACAACATACCAGAATCTCTGGGACATATTTAAAGCAGTGTGTAGAGGGAAATTTATAGCACTAAGTGCCCACAAGAGAAAGCAGGAAAAATCTAAAATTGAGACTCTAACATCACAATTAAAAGAACTAGAGAGGCAAGAGCAAACACATTCAAAAGCTAGCAGAAGGCAAGAAATAACTAAGATCAGAGCAGAACTGAAGGAGATAGAGACACAAAAAACCCTCCAAAAAATCAATGAATCCAGGAGTTGGTTTTTTGAAAAGATCAACAAAATTGACAGATCGCTAGCAAGGCTAATAACGAAGAAAAGAGAGAGGAATCAAATAGACGCAATAAAAAATGATAAAG
>NW_022328691.1:1695-2558 GCF_002776525.5 Piliocolobus tephrosceles | reverse complement strand
AACAATAACAACAACAATAATAACCAATGTAAGTACCTTTCCCAAAATGGATATATACACATAAAAAAAGAAAATAGTAATATTCTTTCCCAAACCGATTATCATAGAATTATGAATTTTATTTTTAATTTATTAACAGAATTAAAAAATTTATTACTATCCAATGATAATGTTGACAAAGCAATATTCTCTATAACAAACTTTATTGAATTAAGCTTTTATAACATCTTAGAAAAATCAATTAAAATATTATTGTTATTATTAATAAAAGCTAAATATAACAGTATTTTAAATTTAATGATAAAACATAAGGATTTAATATTTTTTTATTTTACTTGGGAAACAAAGATTAAGTACGAAAAGAAAATATGTTTGAAAGATTTAATAAATGTTTTTGAAAATATAATCAAAGAATATTATAATTGTGCTAATGAAGAAGATAGTAGTAACAATACTCTCGAAAACGAAGTTTTATTAACAATTTTGCAAAATGGTTTAAATGTGATTGAATTTTTGCTTCTTTTAAAGACGCACGACTGTTATCAGATTATTTCGCATTTTATCGAGGTAATTAAATGTGCTAGTGGTAGTGCTAGTACTAGTGCTATTACTAGTGCCAGTTTTAAGATCTTATGTTTTATATGTATGTATATTTCAGTATAGTCGTTTTTATATTTCTACAACTTGTAATGTATCAGGAAATCTGCACATATACCTTCATACGTGTATATTAAATTTTTTTTGGTTCGTTCGCTCATTTACTCGCTTGTTTATTTTTTTATTTTTTTTATTTTTTTATTTTTTTATGTTTTTATGTTTTTATTTTTTTATTTTTTTATTTTTTTATTTTTTTATTTTTTTAT
>NW_022328691.1:0-1595 GCF_002776525.5 Piliocolobus tephrosceles | reverse complement strand
TTTTTTTTTTATTTTTTTTTTTTTTTATTTTTTTTTTTTTTTTAGGTCATACTTTCAAAAAAGATAAGCGAAAATAACGTAGAATGCAAACTGGACATATGTTGTAAAGTGTTGAACCACATGAAGAAGACAAAATTAGTTTTTGTTAATTTAGAGAATTTTTTGCTAAATATATATGAATATTATATATTTTCAAATATATATAACATTGCTTATAGGACTTCAAATAGTAGTAAATGTACTTATATGTTTATGCATAATTACCATAAATATGAAACTAGTAAAGCAATTATGAAAACATATTATGACACATTATATGAAATAAAAAAAAGCAAACAACTGATTTTAAGTAATACATTCTATAAAACTATGTTTTATATTTATAAAAAAAAAATGTTAATAACACAACAACCTCCTGATATATATTTCGGTCAATTTATTTTGAAAATGTATTTTGAATCAGGATTATTCGAAAAAAATGATTCTCTTAACAATAGTGATTATAACTTTATTATTAACAACAAACAAAGTAATAATAGAAACATGTTAAACGATTTATATTTATATTTTCTATTACCCATTTATTTGAATGTTAAAAATGTATATATAGAGCAATATAACAATGATATATTTCAAACGATACAAAAAAATATAATATATTATATTTTAAATTTAATGAAATCTATTTATAATTATTGTCGAAATTTAAACCAGGAATTAAATAAAAATGAATGTTATAGTTTAAGCATATTTGAAAAACATTACACATTTGATGGAATAAGAACTACACGTAAGGTTAGTTTTATTGATACATGTGATGATAATAATAAAAATGTGGATGGACAAGGTGATCACTTAGGTGTTTGGGTTGGTATAAATGTAGGGAAGGGTGAAATGGTAAAACTTAATGAAGAGATCGAAACAGGTTCAACACAAATCCATTTTGAACTGATGAACTACAATGATGGACATATAAGAAAAATGAACATTATACAAAAATATACAGAATATTATAAAACAAGGTCGACTTCACACAACATCCATGATCATAATTTCAATAATGGCGATGTTATTTCTGATGATTATGATGGAAATGGGTTTATTAGTGATATAAAACATAATGCAGTAATCTATAAATATGACAAAGGTAACAACAATGACAACAGCAACAGTAGTGACAGCAATAGTAGTAACAGCAACAGTGATAACAGCAACAGTGACAACAGCAACAGTGACAACAGCAACAGTGACAACAGCAACAGTGGTAACAGCAACAGTAGTAACAAACCGAGCACATTTGAGTTTGTTTTATTTTTAAACAAATGGGACGTACTAAGCTCAAGCTACATATTAAGATTGTTAAACATTTATAACATTTATTATAATAGCACAAATGTTGTATTTAGTTTTAAAAATTTTAAAAAATTTATTTTATACTGTTTTAGCGATTTATTTAGTTGGGACATACTGAATGATCGAAAAGAAGATACAATAAATGGAAACGTAGGAAGAGAAAATGGAAAAAAAGATACAAAAGGCGACAAAATAGACAAAATGGACAAAATGGACAAAATGGACAAAATGGACAAAATGGA
>NW_022328690.1:1709-2573 GCF_002776525.5 Piliocolobus tephrosceles | reverse complement strand
AACAATAACAACAACAATAATAACCAATGTAAGTACCTTTCCCAAAATGGATATATACACATAAAAAAAGAAAATAGTAATATTCTTTCCCAAACCGATTATCATAGAATTATGAATTTTATTTTTAATTTATTAACAGAATTAAAAAATTTATTACTATCCAATGATAATGTTGACAAAGCAATATTCTCTATAACAAACTTTATTGAATTAAGCTTTTATAACATCTTAGAAAAATCAATTAAAATATTATTGTTATTATTAATAAAAGCTAAATATAACAGTATTTTAAATTTAATGATAAAACATAAGGATTTAATATTTTTTTATTTTACTTGGGAAACAAAGATTAAGTACGAAAAGAAAATATGTTTGAAAGATTTAATAAATGTTTTTTGAAAATATAATCAAAGAATATTATAATTGTGCTAATGAAGAAGATAGTAGTAACAATACTCTCGAAAACGAAGTTTTATTAACAATTTTGCAAAATGGTTTAAATGTGATTGAATTTTTGCTTCTTTTAAAGACGCACGACTGTTATCAGATTATTTCGCATTTTATCGAGGTAATTAAATGTGCTAGTGGTAGTGCTAGTACTAGTGCTATTACTAGTGCCAGTTTTAAGATCTTATGTTTTATATGTATGTATATTTCAGTATAGTCGTTTTTATATTTCTACAACTTGTAATGTATCAGGAAATCTGCACATATACCTTCATACGTGTATATTAAATTTTTTTTGGTTCGTTCGCTCATTTACTCGCTTGTTTATTTTTTTATTTTTTTTATTTTTTTATTTTTTTATGTTTTTATGTTTTTATTTTTTTATTTTTTTATTTTTTTATTTTTTTATTTTTTTAT
>NW_022328690.1:0-1609 GCF_002776525.5 Piliocolobus tephrosceles | reverse complement strand
TTTTTTTTTTATTTTTTTTTTTTTTTATTTTTTTTTTTTTTTTAGGTCATACTTTCAAAAAAGATAAGCGAAAATAACGTAGAATGCAAACTGGACATATGTTGTAAAGTGTTGAACCACATGAAGAAGACAAAATTAGTTTTTGTTAATTTAGAGAATTTTTTGCTAAATATATATGAATATTATATATTTTCAAATATATATAACATTGCTTATAGGACTTCAAATAGTAGTAAATGTACTTATATGTTTATGCATAATTACCATAAATATGAAACTAGTAAAGCAATTATGAAAACATATTATGACACATTATATGAAATAAAAAAAAGCAAACAACTGATTTTAAGTAATACATTCTATAAAACTATGTTTTATATTTATAAAAAAAAATGTTAATAACACAACAACCTCCTGATATATATTTCGGTCAATTTATTTTGAAAATGTATTTTGAATCAGGATTATTCGAAAAAAATGATTCTCTTAACAATAGTGATTATAACTTTATTATTAACAACAAACAAAGTAATAATAGAAACATGTTAAACGATTTATATTTATATTTTCTATTACCCATTTATTTGAATGTTAAAAATGTATATATAGAGCAATATAACAATGATATATTTCAAACGATACAAAAAAATATAATATATTATATTTTAAATTTAATGAAATCTATTTATAATTATTGTCGAAATTTAAACCAGGAATTAAATAAAAATGAATGTTATAGTTTAAGCATATTTGAAAAACATTACACATTTGATGGAATAAGAACTACACGTAAGGTTAGTTTTATTGATACATGTGATGATAATAATAAAAATGTGGATGGACAAGGTGATCACTTAGGTGTTTGGGTTGGTATAAATGTAGGGAAGGGTGAAATGGTAAAACTTAATGAAGAGATCGAAACAGGTTCAACACAAATCCATTTTGAACTGATGAACTACAATGATGGACATATAAGAAAAATGAACATTATACAAAAATATACAGAATATTATAAAACAAGGTCGACTTCACACAACATCCATGATCATAATTTCAATAATGGCGATGTTATTTCTGATGATTATGATGGAAATGGGTTTATTAGTGATATAAAACATAATGCAGTAATCTATAAATATGACAAAGGTAACAACAATGACAACAGCAACAGTAGTGACAGCAACAGTAGTGACAGCAATAGTAGTAACAGCAACAGTGATAACAGCAACAGTGACAACAGCAACAGTGACAACAGCAACAGTGACAACAGCAACAGTGGTAACAGCAACAGTAGTAACAAACCGAGCACATTTGAGTTTGTTTTATTTTTAAACAAATGGGACGTACTAAGCTCAAGCTACATATTAAGATTGTTAAACATTTATAACATTTATTATAATAGCACAAATGTTGTATTTAGTTTTAAAAATTTTAAAAAATTTATTTTATACTGTTTTAGCGATTTATTTAGTTGGGACATACTGAATGATCGAAAAGAAGATACAATAAATGGAAACGTAGGAAGAGAAAATGGAAAAAAAGATACAAAAGGCGACAAAATAGACAAAATGGACAAAATGGACAAAATGGACAAAATGGACAAAATGGA
>NW_022328689.1:0-1802 GCF_002776525.5 Piliocolobus tephrosceles | reverse complement strand
GTTATTACTATTATTGCTAAAATCAAAATATTCGAAAGATAAAAAAAACATTAATTATATATAAAAGAATATTCAAATAATCGATACTTGGCAAAAAGTTATATAAATCTAATATAGTATTATTTAAGATTAACATTAAAAATACATTTTTTAATTTTTTTTTTAATAAATGTAATAATTCTGTACAATTATTGTTACTTTTTTTTAGTAAATGTAATGTAACAGAATCATTCACTTCAATTTCTAATTTGTTTTGGTAAAAGTTATAACTTGTATCATTTTTGTTCACCATATCTGTACAAGTAACATACATATCAATGGACTGTAAATTACCAAAGGAATCAATACTTAGTGAGTCATTATCCGAACATATATTATCACTATTGTTTTTATTTTCCTCATGAAAATCATAAAAGTTATTAAATTCATTTAAAATGTTTTTTTTCGTAATTATCACCTGACATGTTCATAAAAGACATTAAAAAAGGATTATTATTTTTTCCCTCTTCCTTTTCTTCTTCTTTTATAAATAAATACTTACCAATTAAGTTGAATGTGTCCATGTTTGTTTTTTTTAAGCTAGCCAATTCATAAAATAGTAAACTATTTAATAAAAGAATAAAAAATGTTTTTTCTGTTAACATTTTAAAATTTTCAACTTTATGTATATTTGCTGCTATAATATATAAATAAAGAGTATTTATGTACACATCGGATACATTTTTTTTTATTTTTTGTAATGTCTTAACATTGTATAAAATTGGTGAGATATTGTTGGGGGTAGTAGTATTAGTAGTATTAGTAGTAGTATTAGTAGTAGTATTAGTAGTAGTAGTAGTATTAGTAGTAGTAGTAGCGATTGCATGACCATCATTTGTAAATAAAAAATATTTCTTTTTAAATAAAATGAACGAAGATGTACAAAACTCAAAGGTAATGAAAAAAAGTATGTTCTTGGTAAATAATTAATATATTTTCTATCACTATTTAATAACACTTTATCACTATTTAATAATACTTTATCACTATTTAATAATACTTTTATTATATTTATACATACTTCCTTTATTTTATTATCTATATAAACATTGTTAAAATCGTAAATAGCTAAAATAAAATAAACTGTTTTTATTAAATTTTTAATAAATATTTTATCTTTTGTTATGTTCATTACATGTGATGTTTTTTCTTTTATTAAAAATAATATATAACTTAAAAAATGTTTTCCCTTTTTATTTTTAAAACAATATAATAACTTCTTTTGTTTGGACGGTACGGTTGTATTTTGCATTTGTTTGTCACAGACATTACTTTCACCAATTATGACTATATCGTGAACAACACCACATAAAAACGTGCTCCTTCGTTTATACAGACGTAATCTATCTTTATACATATTTTTATAATACTCCTTTAAATATAATAAATAATTTATACACATTTCATCTAAATTTAATTTATTATTTGTTATAAAGTTTATACAATTGTTATTTTTTATATTCTTACTAATTAAATATAAACATTCATAAAATATATCAAAATTTTCTAATGTTATATCTTTTATTATTTTTTCTATCAACACCTTTTGCAGAATAACACAATCAAATAAGTTATGCTCTTTTATTTTTTTACTTAAACATATTAAATGATAAAACAAATTCAGCGCTTCCAGTTCGGTATATGTATTTTTTGATTCATTGAATGTCTTTATTTGTAAATTGTTTTTTATGTACTGTTGCATATCTGATGAGGGTATGTGTTTGCACAAGTTGTCAATTTGGGATTCGTAAAGGTTTTGTTCG
>NW_022328688.1:0-1802 GCF_002776525.5 Piliocolobus tephrosceles | reverse complement strand
CGAACAAAACCTTTACGAATCCCAAATTGACAACTTGTGCAAACACATACCCTCATCAGATATGCAACAGTACATAAAAAACAATTTACAAATAAAGACATTCAATGAATCAAAAAATACATATACCGAACTGGAAGCGCTGAATTTGTTTTATCATTTAATATGTTTAAGTAAAAAAATAAAAGAGCATAACTTATTTGATTGTGTTATTCTGCAAAAGGTGTTGATAGAAAAAATAATAAAAGATATAACATTAGAAAATTTTGATATATTTTATGAATGTTTATATTTAATTAGTAAGAATATAAAAAATAACAATTGTATAAACTTTATAACAAATAATAAATTAAATTTAGATGAAATGTGTATAAATTATTTATTATATTTAAAGGAGTATTATAAAAATATGTATAAAGATAGATTACGTCTGTATAAACGAAGGAGCACGTTTTTATGTGGTGTTGTTCACGATATAGTCATAATTGGTGAAAGTAATGTCTGTGACAAACAAATGCAAAATACAACCGTACCGTCCAAACAAAAGAAGTTATTATATTGTTTTAAAAATAAAAAGGGAAAACATTTTTTAAGTTATATATTATTTTTAATAAAAGAAAAAACATCACATGTAATGAACATAACAAAAGATAAAATATTTATTAAAAATTTAATAAAAACAGTTTATTTTATTTTAGCTATTTACGATTTTAACAATGTTTATATAGATAATAAAATAAAGGAAGTATGTATAAATATAATAAAAGTATTATTAAATAGTGATAAAGTATTATTAAATAGTGATAAAGTGTTATTAAATAGTGATAGAAAATATATTAATTATTTACCAAGAACATACTTTTTTTCATTACCTTTGAGTTTTGTACATCTTCGTTCATTTTATTTAAAAAGAAATATTTTTTATTTACAAATGATGGTCATGCAATCGCTACTACTACTACTAATACTACTACTACTACTAATACTACTACTAATACTACTACTAATACTACTAATACTACTACCCCCAACAATATCTCACCAATTTTATACAATGTTAAGACATTACAAAAAATAAAAAAAAATGTATCCGATGTGTACATAAATACTCTTTATTTATATATTATAGCAGCAAATATACATAAAGTTGAAAATTTTAAAATGTTAACAGAAAAAACATTTTTTATTCTTTTATTAAATAGTTTACTATTTTATGAATTGGCTAGCTTAAAAAAAACAAACATGGACACATTCAACTTAATTGGTAAGTATTTATTTATAAAAGAAGAAGAAAAGGAAGAGGGAAAAAATAATAATCCTTTTTTAATGTCTTTTATGAACATGTCAGGTGATAATTACGAAAAAAAACATTTTAAATGAATTTAATAACTTTTATGATTTTCATGAGGAAAATAAAAACAATAGTGATAATATATGTTCGGATAATGACTCACTAAGTATTGATTCCTTTGGTAATTTACAGTCCATTGATATGTATGTTACTTGTACAGATATGGTGAACAAAAATGATACAAGTTATAACTTTTACCAAAACAAATTAGAAATTGAAGTGAATGATTCTGTTACATTACATTTACTAAAAAAAAGTAACAATAATTGTACAGAATTATTACATTTATTAAAAAAAAAATTAAAAAATGTATTTTTAATGTTAATCTTAAATAATACTATATTAGATTTATATAACTTTTTGCCAAGTATCGATTATTTGAATATTCTTTTATATATAATTAATGTTTTTTTTATCTTTCGAATATTTTGATTTTAGCAATAATAGTAATAAC
>NW_022328687.1:0-1736 GCF_002776525.5 Piliocolobus tephrosceles | reverse complement strand
AAGCTGTCTGAGAAACTACTTTGTGAAGTGTGAATTCATGTCACAGAATTCCACTGTTTTTTTCTTTGAGTAGTTTTCTAACACTGTTTTCTTGGGATCTGTCATGGGGTATTTGAGAGTGAATTGAAGCTCATGGTAATAAAGGAACTATCATCATATAAAAACTAGAAAGAAGCTTTCTGAGAAACTGGTTTGTGATGTATGAATTCATCTCACAGAGTTACACATTTCTTGGAGTAGTGTGCTAACATCGTTCTTGTGGAATCTGTAACAGTATCCATGGGATCACCTTGAAGCCTATGATAATAAGGGAAATATGCTCTGATCAAAACCAAAAAGAAGCTTTCTGAGAAATTGCTTGGTGATATGTGAATTCATCTCACAGAGTTAAACAGTTCTTTTCACTGAGTAGTTTGCTAACACTGTTTTCTTGGAATCTGCAATGGGATATTTGGGAATGCATTGAAGTCTATGGTGATAAATTAAATATCCTCAGAGAAAAACTAGAAAGAAGCCCTCTGAGAAACTTCTTTGTAAGTGTGAATTCATCTCACAGAAATACACCTGTCTTTTCATGGAGCAGTTTGCTAACACTGCTTTTGTGGAATCTGCAAGAAGAAATTTGGGAACGTATTACGCCTAT
Source organism: Piliocolobus tephrosceles (assembly GCF_002776525.5). Lineage (NCBI taxonomy): Eukaryota > Metazoa > Chordata > Mammalia > Primates > Cercopithecidae > Piliocolobus > Piliocolobus tephrosceles. The sequence goes on along the minus strand of NW_022328687.1, from coordinate 1,093 downwards.
GGTGAAAAAGGAAATATCCTCCGATGAAAACTAGAAAGAAGCTTTCTGAGAAACTGATTTGTGATGTGTGAATGCATCTCAAAGAGTTACACCATTATTGTCATGGAGCAATTTGCTAAGACTGTTTTCCCGGAAATGGCAGAAGGATACTGGGAGCGCATTGAAGCCTATGGTAACAAGGGAATATCCTCAGATAGCAACTAGAAAGAAGCTTTCTGAGAAACTGCTTTGTGATGTGAGAATTCATCTCACAGAGTTACAAGATTCTCTTCATGGAGCAGTTTGGTTGCCCTGCTTTTGTGGAATCTGAGAAGGGATATTTGGATCACAATGAAACCTATGGTGACAAAGGAAATATCCTCTGATAAAAACTAGAAGGATCCCTCTGAGAAACTTCTTTGTGAAGTGTGATTTCATCTCACAGAGTTACACATTTCTGTTCATTGAGTAGTTTTCTAACATTGAGGCCTATGATGACAAAGGAAAAATCTTCTGATAAAAACGAGAAAGAAGATTTCTGAGAAACTGCATTGTGGTGTGTGAATTCATCTCACACAGTTACACCGTCCTTTTCATTGAGAAGTTTGTTAGCACGTTTTTCTTTGATTCTGCAATGGGAAATTCAGGATTGCTTTGAGGCTATGGTGTAAAAGGAAATATTATATGATAAAAACTAGAATGCAGCTTTCTGAGAAGTAGCTTTGTGATGTATGAATTCATCTCACTGAGTTCATGACTCCTGTCAGGGAGCAGTTTGGTAGCACTCTTTTGAGGGAATCTGAGAAGGGATATTTTGGATTGCATTGAAGACTATGGTGACAAAGGAAATATTCTCCCACAAAAACTAGAAAGAAGCACTCTGAGAAACTGTTTTGTGATGTGTGAATTCATCTCACATGTTACATTGTTCTTTTCACTGAGAAGTTTGTTAACACAGTTTTCTTGGAATCTGCTATGGTGTATAGGTAGCGCATTGAAGCATACGGTGACAAAGGAAATATCCTGAGTTAAAAACAAGAAATAAGCTTTCTGAAAAACCGGTTTGTACTGTGTTAATTCATCTCACAGAGTTACACATTTCTTTTCGTGTTGA
>NW_022328686.1:0-1803 GCF_002776525.5 Piliocolobus tephrosceles | reverse complement strand
GTTATTACTATTATTGCTAAAATCAAAATATTCGAAAGATAAAAAAACATTAATTATATATAAAAGAATATTCAAATAATCGATACTTGGCAAAAAGTTATATAAATCTAATATAGTATTATTTAAGATTAACATTAAAAATACATTTTTTAATTTTTTTTTTAATAAATGTAATAATTCTGTACAATTATTGTTACTTTTTTTTAGTAAATGTAATGTAACAGAATCATTGACTTCAATTTCTAATTTGTTTTGGTAAAAGTTATAACTTGTATCATTTTTGTTCACCATATCTGTACAAGTAACATACATATCAATGGACTGTAAATTACCAAAGGAATCAATACTTAGTGAATCATTATCCGAACATATATTATCACTATTGTTTTTATTTTCCTCATGAAAATCATAAAAGTTATTAAATTCATTTAAAATGTTTTTTTCGTAATTATCACCTGACATGTTCATAAAAGACATTAAAAAAAGGATTATTATTTTTTCCCTCTTCCTTTTCTTCTTCTTTTATAAATAAATACTTACCAATTAAGTTGAATGTGTCCATGTTTGTTTTTTTTAAGCTAGCCAATTCATAAAATAGTAAACTATTTAATAAAAGAATAAAAAATGTTTTTTCTGTTAACATTTTAAAATTTTCAACTTTATGTATATTTGCTGCTATAATATATAAATAAAGAGTATTTATGTACACATCGGATACATTTTTTTTTTATTTTTTGTAATGTCTTAACATTGTATAAAATTGGTGAGATATTGTTGGGGGTAGTAGTATTAGTAGTATTAGTAGTAGTATTAGTAGTAGTATTAGTAGTAGTAGTAGTATTAGTAGTAGTAGTAGCGATTGCATGACCATCATTTGTAAATAAAAAAATATTTCTTTTTAAATAAAATGAACGAAGATGTACAAAACTCAAAGGTAATGAAAAAAAGTATGTTCTTGGTAAATAATTAATATATTTTCTATCACTATTTAATAACACTTTATCACTATTTAATAATACTTTATCACTATTTAATAATACTTTTATTATATTTATACATACTTCCTTTATTTTATTATCTATATAAACATTGTTAAAATCGTAAATAGCTAAAATAAAATAAACTGTTTTTATTAAATTTTTAATAAATATTTTATCTTTTGTTATGTTCATTACATGTGATGTTTTTTCTTTTATTAAAAATAATATATAACTTAAAAAATGTTTTCCCTTTTTATTTTTAAAACAATATAATAACTTCTTTTGTTTGGACGGTATAGTTGTATTTTGAACCTGGTCGTCACAAACATTACCTTCATCAACTCTAACCATATCATGAACAACACCACATAAAAACGTGCTTATTCGTTTATACTGATATAATCTATCTTTATACATATTTTTATAATACTCCTTTAAATATAATAAATAATTTATACACATTTCATCTAAATTTAATTTATTATTTGTTATAAAGTTTATACAATTGTTATTTTTTATATTCTTACTAATTAAATATAAACATTCATAAAATATATCAAAATTTTCTAATGTTATATCTTTTATTATTTTTTCTATCAACACCTTTTGCAGAATAACACAATCAAATAAGTTATGCTCTTTTATTTTTTTACTTAAACATATTAAATGATAAAACAAATTCAGCGCTTCCAGTTCGGTATATGTATTTTTTGATTCATTGAATGTCTTTATTTGTAAATTGTTTTTTATGTACTGTTGCATATCTGATGAGGGTATGTGTTTGCACAAGTTGTCAATTTGGGATTCGTAAAGGTTTTGTTCG
>NW_022328685.1:0-1803 GCF_002776525.5 Piliocolobus tephrosceles | reverse complement strand
CGAACAAAACCTTTACGAATCCCAAATTGACAACTTGTGCAAACACATACCCTCATCAGATATGCAACAGTACATAAAAAACAATTTACAAATAAAGACATTCAATGAATCAAAAAATACATATACCGAACTGGAAGCGCTGAATTTGTTTTATCATTTAATATGTTTAAGTAAAAAAATAAAAGAGCATAACTTATTTGATTGTGTTATTCTGCAAAAGGTGTTGATAGAAAAAATAATAAAAGATATAACATTAGAAAATTTTGATATATTTTATGAATGTTTATATTTAATTAGTAAGAATATAAAAAATAACAATTGTATAAACTTTATAACAAATAATAAATTAAATTTAGATGAAATGTGTATAAATTATTTATTATATTTAAAGGAGTATTATAAAAATATGTATAAAGATAGATTATATCAGTATAAACGAATAAGCACGTTTTTATGTGGTGTTGTTCATGATATGGTTAGAGTTGATGAAGGTAATGTTTGTGACGACCAGGTTCAAAATACAACTATACCGTCCAAACAAAAGAAGTTATTATATTGTTTTAAAAATAAAAAGGGAAAACATTTTTTAAGTTATATATTATTTTTAATAAAAGAAAAAACATCACATGTAATGAACATAACAAAAGATAAAATATTTATTAAAAATTTAATAAAAACAGTTTATTTTATTTTAGCTATTTACGATTTTAACAATGTTTATATAGATAATAAAATAAAGGAAGTATGTATAAATATAATAAAAGTATTATTAAATAGTGATAAAGTATTATTAAATAGTGATAAAGTGTTATTAAATAGTGATAGAAAATATATTAATTATTTACCAAGAACATACTTTTTTTCATTACCTTTGAGTTTTGTACATCTTCGTTCATTTTATTTAAAAAGAAATATTTTTTTATTTACAAATGATGGTCATGCAATCGCTACTACTACTACTAATACTACTACTACTACTAATACTACTACTAATACTACTACTAATACTACTAATACTACTACCCCCAACAATATCTCACCAATTTTATACAATGTTAAGACATTACAAAAAATAAAAAAAAAATGTATCCGATGTGTACATAAATACTCTTTATTTATATATTATAGCAGCAAATATACATAAAGTTGAAAATTTTAAAATGTTAACAGAAAAAACATTTTTTATTCTTTTATTAAATAGTTTACTATTTTATGAATTGGCTAGCTTAAAAAAAACAAACATGGACACATTCAACTTAATTGGTAAGTATTTATTTATAAAAGAAGAAGAAAAGGAAGAGGGAAAAAATAATAATCCTTTTTTTAATGTCTTTTATGAACATGTCAGGTGATAATTACGAAAAAAACATTTTAAATGAATTTAATAACTTTTATGATTTTCATGAGGAAAATAAAAACAATAGTGATAATATATGTTCGGATAATGATTCACTAAGTATTGATTCCTTTGGTAATTTACAGTCCATTGATATGTATGTTACTTGTACAGATATGGTGAACAAAAATGATACAAGTTATAACTTTTACCAAAACAAATTAGAAATTGAAGTCAATGATTCTGTTACATTACATTTACTAAAAAAAAGTAACAATAATTGTACAGAATTATTACATTTATTAAAAAAAAAATTAAAAAATGTATTTTTAATGTTAATCTTAAATAATACTATATTAGATTTATATAACTTTTTGCCAAGTATCGATTATTTGAATATTCTTTTATATATAATTAATGTTTTTTTATCTTTCGAATATTTTGATTTTAGCAATAATAGTAATAAC
>NW_022328676.1:0-1601 GCF_002776525.5 Piliocolobus tephrosceles | reverse complement strand
TGGGCCCGAATTGGCTCCCAAATATCACTTTACAGATTACAGGATAAGACTGTTAGCAAACTGCTTCCTGAGGAATAAGTTGTAACTCTGTGAGAGGAATTCACAATTCACAAAGCAATTTCTCAGAAGGCTTCTCTCTCGTTTTTAACTGATGATATTTCCTTTGCCAGCGCAGGCCTCCATGCGTTCCAAAGTAACCTTTCTTAGATACTTCAAAGACAGTGTTAATGGCCTGCTCCATGAAATATAAGTGTAACTCTGTGAGATGAATTCACACATCAACAAGAAGTTTCTAAGGAAGCTTCTTTCTAGTTTTCATCTCAGGAGATTTCCTTTTTCACAATAAGCTTCATTGTGCTGAGAAATATCCCATTGCAGATTTCCAGAAAACAGTGTTAGCAAACTGATGACTGAAGAGAAACTATCATCTCTGTGTACTGCATTCACACATTGCAATGCAGTTTCTCAGAAGGCTTCCTTCCAGTTTCTTCCTGAGGATATATCCCTTCTCACCATAGCCCTCAATGAGCTCCCAAATATCACATTGAAGAATCTACGGCAATAGTGTTAGCAAACTGTTCTAAGAAGGGAAGGGTGGAACTCAGAAAGCAATCTCTCAGAAAGCTATTCTCTAGTTGTTATGTGAGGATACTTCCTTTTTCACAGTGGGCCCAAATTGGCTCCCAAATATCACTTTACAGATTCCATGAAAAGAGTGTTAGTAAACTGCTTCCTGAGGAATAAGTTGTAACTCTGTGAGATGAATTCACAGATCACAAAGAAATTTCTCAGAAAGCGTCTCTCTCATTTTTTACTGATGATATTTCCTTTGCCAGCGCAGGCCTCCATGGGATCCAAAATAACCTTTCTTAGTTTCTTCAGAGACAGTGTAAATGGCCTGCTCCATGAAATATAAGTGTATCTCTGTGAGATGAATTCACACGTCAACAAGAATTTTCTAAGGAAGCTTCTTTCTAGTTTTCATTTGAGGAGATTTCCTTCGTCACCAGAAGCTTCATTGCGCTGAGAAATATTCCATTGCAGATTTCCAGACAATTGTGTTAGCAAACTGGTCACTGTAGAGAAACGTGTAAGTCTGTGAGTTGTATTGACACATCACAATGCAGTTTCTCACAAGGCTTCTTTCTAGTTTTGATCTGAGGAGATTTCCTTTTTCACCATAGCCCTCAATGAGCTCCCAAATATCACTTTGCAGAATCCATGGCAATAGTGTCAGCAAACGGTTTCAAGAAGGGAACGGTGGAACTCTGTGTGATGAAGTCACACATCAGAAAGCAATCTCGGGGTTCGGAGCAAGATGGCCGAATAGGAACAACTCCAGTCTTCATCTCCCATCGCGAGCGATACAGAAGACAGGTGATTTCTGCATTTTCAGCTGAGGTACTGGGGTCATCTCACTCGGCAGTGCCGGACAATCGGTGCTGGGCAGCTCCTGCAGCCTGACCAGGGAGAGCTGAAGCAGGGCGAGGCATCGCCTCACCTGGGAAGTGCAAGGGGGAAGGGAGTCCCTCTTCCTAGCCAGGGGAACTGAGAATCACAACACCTGGAAAATCGGGTAACTCCCACCCCAATACTGCGCT
>NW_022328675.1:603-2929 GCF_002776525.5 Piliocolobus tephrosceles | reverse complement strand
GTTAATTTTATTAGAAATGCTATCGTTAATTTTATTAGAAATGCTATAATTCTGATCGATGTTGTTTTTTTTATTATAATTAAAACTAACAGAATTAAAATAATTATCATTGACATCATTATTTTGATCATCTTCAACAATATTTCCACCTCTCTTTTCGTTATGACCATTTAGTATAGTATTCGATAAATTTAAAAAGTGTTTATTTTCTATAGGTGACTGTTTATTATATTCATTTTTAGTGTCGTCATACATATCGACATTATTATTTTCTTTAATCAAATTTGTGGTAAAAGTATATTCATTATTATTTATAACACTATCAACATTATCACTCATTTGTTTGGTTATATTTGTATCTTCATATTTTTGGTATATATCATCACTTATATTTTTTTTTCCACTATCTCTTCCGCTGTCACTTCCGCTGTTTCCTCCATTTTCTTCTCCATTTTCTTCTCCATTTTCTTCTCCATTTTCTTCTCCACTATCTCTTCCATTTTCTTCTCCACTATCTCTTCCATTTTCTCCTCCACTATCTCCCCCACTATCTCCCCCACTGTCTTCTCCACTATCTCCCCCACTGTCTTCTCCACTATCTCCCCCACTGTCTCCTTCATCATCACTTCCACTGTTAATACTAGTAGAAATTGTAAATTTTTTATATTTGTCTTTTATTTTTTGAATATCCAAATCATCTTCTTTATCAATATTTACATTTTTCTTATTAAAAGTGTAATCATTATTTAAAAAGGGTATATTTTTATCATAAATGAAATTTTTATTTTTTTTTACAGAACTTTTAGTGTTCTCTTTGTCTTCTTCATTTCCTTTTTCTGTTAGTTTATTTTTTGGCATATTTTTATCTTCCACTTGACAAATAGAAGTATGTTCAAATACTGACTCATTTAATATGTATTCATTATCTTCATACTGTTCATATGTCGCATCATTATCAAATGAATTGGAATAATCTGTTTTATACTCTCTTAAGTTTTGAAGAACTGATAAAATGTTTGTTATTTCTTTATCGTCTTCACTATCCAAGCACTCTTTCCTTTGGCGTTCTTTTTCCTTCTTATCATGTATTATATTGTCATTATAACTATGACCATTACGATAAGAATCACAATCAAACTGCATACTACCATCATCACTAATATCATCATCATTATTATTGTATTTTATGTTTATGTCATTATTGTTATTACTAGCATAAGTAACAGTTGTAGTAAGAGTAGCAGTAAGAGTATTATTTTTTATAGTACTATTTACGCTGGATAAATCTTTAAAAGTATTTGTTTTATTATCTTCAAAAGAAAACAAATTAGATGTGTGATCAAAACCTATAAAATCATTTTCACTCGAATTAAAAGATATAAACTCATTTCTTTTTGTATCTAAGCAATTATCACTTGATATACTAGAATAAAGTTTATTTTTTTCATCAAAAATTTTCGATTCTTTATTTTCTTTAATAAAATTATTCAAATTATTAAATGAAATATCAATATCATTATCAATATAACTTTCATTTGATTTATAACATGTTTCACTTGTATCACTACCTAAATATATTTCTTCGGTATCCTTATTTTTAGTTTTTTCTAAAAAGGTATTTATATTATTTATATTATTTATATTATTTACATTATTTACATTATTTACATTATTTACATTATTTACATTGTTTGTATCATTATTATTATAATTTTCATTTTTTTTATCACATTTATGTAACACATTATTTTTTTCACACACAGTCTCAACAGAAAATGTATTTATATTCTTATTATCATCACCATGATTCATTTCAGATATAAATTTTTCTTCTTTTTGAAAATCTTCTGAAATATTACTAATATCTAAATTGTCATCCTTTTTATAATTAAAAAACTTCACTTCATTAAGACCTAGTGTTTTTCCAAATTTTTTAACATAATCCATATTACTACTTATTTCATTTTTTTCATTATTATATTTTTAAAAAAAATAGATATGTTCATATATATAAACATATTTATACATATATATATGTGTGTGCGTATGTATGTATGTATATAAAATGTACACACATATACATACACAAAATATATATATATATATATATATTACCTAATGTGTTATTTTTTAACTAAGTACTTAATTGTTCTTTTAAAAACATTATTACTATTTATGACATGTTAATATATACATATCTTCATAATTAATCATTTTTTTTAGAAAAACAAAAAAAGGGAACAAAATAAAATGTAAAAAAGTAAAAGCTTTAGAATGCTAATAAAAAAGCGAGCATCGAAAAAAAAAAAAAAAAAAAAAAAAAAAA
>NW_022328675.1:0-503 GCF_002776525.5 Piliocolobus tephrosceles | reverse complement strand
AAAAAAAAAAAAAAAAAAAAAAAAAAAAAAAAAAAATGGACATATTAGCCATAGAAATATGCTACTATAAAATTAAATAAATAAGTAAATAAATAAATAAGTAAATAAATAAGTAAATAATCAAATGAGTAAATAATCAAATGAGTAAATATTCAAATGAGTAAATAATCAAATGAATAAATAATCAAATGAGTAAAATAAAATAATAATTATAAGTTGTGCTCGAATGAGAAAGTTTTTTTTTTTTTCTCTCTTAAGTGTACATAATTTTATTTTTTATGTTTTTTGAGTTTTTTTATAATCATTATTTATATATGCATATTTACATTGCGACTAAATGTTCTTATTTTGTAAGCGTATCATTGGAACTTATCTTATTTATTAAAAAAAAAAATCAAACAAAGTAAAGCAAACGGAGTTGAATAATAATGAAAAAATAAACAAAAACCAAATAGCTTTTTTTTTTATTTATTTATTTATTTTATTTTATTTTATTTTTTTTT
>NW_022328674.1:604-2930 GCF_002776525.5 Piliocolobus tephrosceles | reverse complement strand
GTTAATTTTATTAGAAATGCTATCGTTAATTTTATTAGAAATGCTATAATTCTGATCGATGTTGTTTTTTTTATTATAATTAAAACTAACAGAATTAAAATAATTATCATTGACATCATTATTTTGATCATCTTCAACAATATTTCCACCTCTCTTTTCGTTATGACCATTTAGTATAGTATTCGATAAATTTAAAAAGTGTTTATTTTCTATAGGTGACTGTTTATTATATTCATTTTTAGTGTCGTCATACATATCGACATTATTATTTTCTTTAATCAAATTTGTGGTAAAAGTATATTCATTATTATTTATAACACTATCAACATTATCACTCATTTGTTTGGTTATATTTGTATCTTCATATTTTTGGTATATATCATCACTTATATTTTTTTTTCCACTATCTCTTCCGCTGTCACTTCCGCTGTTTCCTCCATTTTCTTCTCCATTTTCTTCTCCATTTTCTTCTCCATTTTCTTCTCCACTATCTCTTCCATTTTCTTCTCCACTATCTCTTCCATTTTCTCCTCCACTATCTCCCCCACTATCTCCCCCACTGTCTTCTCCACTATCTCCCCCACTGTCTTCTCCACTATCTCCCCCACTGTCTCCTTCATCATCACTTCCACTGTTAATACTAGTAGAAATTGTAAATTTTTTATATTTGTCTTTTATTTTTTGAATATCCAAATCATCTTCTTTATCAATATTTACATTTTTCTTATTAAAAGTGTAATCATTATTTAAAAAGGGTATATTTTTATCATAAATGAAATTTTTATTTTTTTTTACAGAACTTTTAGTGTTCTCTTTGTCTTCTTCATTTCCTTTTTCTGTTAGTTTATTTTTTGGCATATTTTTATCTTCCACTTGACAAATAGAAGTATGTTCAAATACTGACTCATTTAATATGTATTCATTATCTTCATACTGTTCATATGTCGCATCATTATCAAATGAATTGGAATAATCTGTTTTATACTCTCTTAAGTTTTGAAGAACTGATAAAATGTTTGTTATTTCTTTATCGTCTTCACTATCCAAGCACTCTTTCCTTTGGCGTTCTTTTTCCTTCTTATCATGTATTATATTGTCATTATAACTATGACCATTACGATAAGAATCACAATCAAACTGCATACTACCATCATCACTAATATCATCATCATTATTATTGTATTTTATGTTTATGTCATTATTGTTATTACTAGCATAAGTAACAGTTGTAGTAAGAGTAGCAGTAAGAGTATTATTTTTTATAGTACTATTTACGCTGGATAAATCTTTAAAAGTATTTGTTTTATTATCTTCAAAAGAAAACAAATTAGATGTGTGATCAAAACCTATAAAATCATTTTCACTCGAATTAAAAGATATAAACTCATTTCTTTTTGTATCTAAGCAATTATCACTTGATATACTAGAATAAAGTTTATTTTTTTCATCAAAAATTTTCGATTCTTTATTTTCTTTAATAAAATTATTCAAATTATTAAATGAAATATCAATATCATTATCAATATAACTTTCATTTGATTTATAACATGTTTCACTTGTATCACTACCTAAATATATTTCTTCGGTATCCTTATTTTTAGTTTTTTCTAAAAAGGTATTTATATTATTTATATTATTTATATTATTTACATTATTTACATTATTTACATTATTTACATTATTTACATTGTTTGTATCATTATTATTATAATTTTCATTTTTTTTATCACATTTATGTAACACATTATTTTTTTCACACACAGTCTCAACAGAAAATGTATTTATATTCTTATTATCATCACCATGATTCATTTCAGATATAAATTTTTCTTCTTTTTGAAAATCTTCTGAAATATTACTAATATCTAAATTGTCATCCTTTTTATAATTAAAAAACTTCACTTCATTAAGACCTAGTGTTTTTCCAAATTTTTTAACATAATCCATATTACTACTTATTTCATTTTTTTCATTATTATATTTTTAAAAAAAATAGATATGTTCATATATATAAACATATTTATACATATATATATGTGTGTGCGTATGTATGTATGTATATAAAATGTACACACATATACATACACAAAATATATATATATATATATATATTACCTAATGTGTTATTTTTTAACTAAGTACTTAATTGTTCTTTTAAAAACATTATTACTATTTATGACATGTTAATATATACATATCTTCATAATTAATCATTTTTTTTAGAAAAACAAAAAAAGGGAACAAAATAAAATGTAAAAAAGTAAAAGCTTTAGAATGCTAATAAAAAAGCGAGCATCGAAAAAAAAAAAAAAAAAAAAAAAAAAAA
>NW_022328674.1:0-504 GCF_002776525.5 Piliocolobus tephrosceles | reverse complement strand
AAAAAAAAAAAAAAAAAAAAAAAAAAAAAAAAAAAATGGACATATTAGCCATAGAAATATGCTACTATAAAATTAAATAAATAAGTAAATAAATAAATAAGTAAATAAATAAGTAAATAATCAAATGAGTAAATAATCAAATGAGTAAATATTCAAATGAGTAAATAATCAAATGAATAAATAATCAAATGAGTAAAATAAAATAATAATTATAAGTTGTGCTCGAATGAGAAAGTTTTTTTTTTTTTCTCTCTTAAGTGTACATAATTTTATTTTTTATGTTTTTTGAGTTTTTTTATAATCATTATTTATATATGCATATTTACATTGCGACTAAATGTTCTTATTTTGTAAGCGTATCATTGGAACTTATCTTATTTATTAAAAAAAAAAATCAAACAAAGTAAAGCAAACGGAGTTGAATAATAATGAAAAAATAAACAAAAACCAAATAGCTTTTTTTTTTTATTTATTTATTTATTTTATTTTATTTTATTTTTTTTT
>NW_022328673.1:2426-2929 GCF_002776525.5 Piliocolobus tephrosceles | reverse complement strand
AAAAAAAAATAAAATAAAATAAAATAAATAAATAAATAAAAAAAAAAGCTATTTGGTTTTTGTTTATTTTTTCATTATTATTCAACTCCGTTTGCTTTACTTTGTTTGATTTTTTTTTTTAATAAATAAGATAAGTTCCAATGATACGCTTACAAAATAAGAACATTTAGTCGCAATGTAAATATGCATATATAAATAATGATTATAAAAAAACTCAAAAAACATAAAAAATAAAATTATGTACACTTAAGAGAGAAAAAAAAAAAAACTTTCTCATTCGAGCACAACTTATAATTATTATTTTATTTTACTCATTTGATTATTTATTCATTTGATTATTTACTCATTTGAATATTTACTCATTTGATTATTTACTCATTTGATTATTTACTTATTTATTTACTTATTTATTTATTTACTTATTTATTTAATTTTATAGTAGCATATTTCTATGGCTAATATGTCCATTTTTTTTTTTTTTTTTTTTTTTTTTTTTTTTTTTT
>NW_022328673.1:0-2326 GCF_002776525.5 Piliocolobus tephrosceles | reverse complement strand
TTTTTTTTTTTTTTTTTTTTTTTTTTTTCGATGCTCGCTTTTTTATTAGCATTCTAAAGCTTTTACTTTTTTACATTTTATTTTGTTCCCTTTTTTTGTTTTTCTAAAAAAAATGATTAATTATGAAGATATGTATATATTAACATGTCATAAATAGTAATAATGTTTTTAAAAGAACAATTAAGTACTTAGTTAAAAAATAACACATTAGGTAATATATATATATATATATATATTTTGTGTATGTATATGTGTGTACATTTTATATACATACATACATACGCACACACATATATATATGTATAAATATGTTTATATATATGAACATATCTATTTTTTTTAAAAATATAATAATGAAAAAAATGAAATAAGTAGTAATATGGATTATGTTAAAAAATTTGGAAAAACACTAGGTCTTAATGAAGTGAAGTTTTTTAATTATAAAAAGGATGACAATTTAGATATTAGTAATATTTCAGAAGATTTTCAAAAAGAAGAAAAATTTATATCTGAAATGAATCATGGTGATGATAATAAGAATATAAATACATTTTCTGTTGAGACTGTGTGTGAAAAAAATAATGTGTTACATAAATGTGATAAAAAAAATGAAAATTATAATAATAATGATACAAACAATGTAAATAATGTAAATAATGTAAATAATGTAAATAATGTAAATAATATAAATAATATAAATAATATAAATACCTTTTTAGAAAAAACTAAAAATAAGGATACCGAAGAAATATATTTAGGTAGTGATACAAGTGAAACATGTTATAAATCAAATGAAAGTTATATTGATAATGATATTGATATTTCATTTAATAATTTGAATAATTTTATTAAAGAAAATAAAGAATCGAAAATTTTTGATGAAAAAAATAAACTTTATTCTAGTATATCAAGTGATAATTGCTTAGATACAAAAAGAAATGAGTTTATATCTTTTAATTCGAGTGAAAATGATTTTATAGGTTTTGATCACACATCTAATTTGTTTTCTTTTGAAGATAATAAAACAAATACTTTTAAAGATTTATCCAGCGTAAATAGTACTATAAAAAATAATACTCTTACTGCTACTCTTACTACAACTGTTACTTATGCTAGTAATAACAATAATGACATAAACATAAAATACAATAATAATGATGATGATATTAGTGATGATGGTAGTATGCAGTTTGATTGTGATTCTTATCGTAATGGTCATAGTTATAATGACAATATAATACATGATAAGAAGGAAAAAGAACGCCAAAGGAAAGAGTGCTTGGATAGTGAAGACGATAAAGAAATAACAAACATTTTATCAGTTCTTCAAAACTTAAGAGAGTATAAAACAGATTATTCCAATTCATTTGATAATGATGCGACATATGAACAGTATGAAGATAATGAATACATATTAAATGAGTCAGTATTTGAACATACTTCTATTTGTCAAGTGGAAGATAAAAATATGCCAAAAAATAAACTAACAGAAAAAGGAAATGAAGAAGACAAAGAGAACACTAAAAGTTCTGTAAAAAAAAATAAAAATTTCATTTATGATAAAAATATACCCTTTTTAAATAATGATTACACTTTTAATAAGAAAAATGTAAATATTGATAAAGAAGATGATTTGGATATTCAAAAAATAAAAGACAAATATAAAAAATTTACAATTTCTACTAGTATTAACAGTGGAAGTGATGATGAAGGAGACAGTGGGGGAGATAGTGGAGAAGACAGTGGGGGAGATAGTGGAGAAGACAGTGGGGGAGATAGTGGGGGAGATAGTGGAGGAGAAAATGGAAGAGATAGTGGAGAAGAAAATGGAAGAGATAGTGGAGAAGAAAATGGAGAAGAAAATGGAGAAGAAAATGGAGAAGAAAATGGAGGAAACAGCGGAAGTGACAGCGGAAGAGATAGTGGAAAAAAAAATATAAGTGATGATATATACCAAAAATATGAAGATACAAATATAACCAAACAAATGAGTGATAATGTTGATAGTGTTATAAATAATAATGAATATACTTTTACCACAAATTTGATTAAAGAAAATAATAATGTCGATATGTATGACGACACTAAAAATGAATATAATAAACAGTCACCTATAGAAAATAAACACTTTTTAAATTTATCGAATACTATACTAAATGGTCATAACGAAAAGAGAGGTGGAAATATTGTTGAAGATGATCAAAATAATGATGTCAATGATAATTATTTTAATTCTGTTAGTTTTAATTATAATAAAAAAAACAACATCGATCAGAATTATAGCATTTCTAATAAAATTAACGATAGCATTTCTAATAAAATTAAC
>NW_022328672.1:2426-2930 GCF_002776525.5 Piliocolobus tephrosceles | reverse complement strand
AAAAAAAAATAAAATAAAATAAAATAAATAAATAAATAAAAAAAAAAAGCTATTTGGTTTTTGTTTATTTTTTCATTATTATTCAACTCCGTTTGCTTTACTTTGTTTGATTTTTTTTTTTAATAAATAAGATAAGTTCCAATGATACGCTTACAAAATAAGAACATTTAGTCGCAATGTAAATATGCATATATAAATAATGATTATAAAAAAACTCAAAAAACATAAAAAATAAAATTATGTACACTTAAGAGAGAAAAAAAAAAAAACTTTCTCATTCGAGCACAACTTATAATTATTATTTTATTTTACTCATTTGATTATTTATTCATTTGATTATTTACTCATTTGAATATTTACTCATTTGATTATTTACTCATTTGATTATTTACTTATTTATTTACTTATTTATTTATTTACTTATTTATTTAATTTTATAGTAGCATATTTCTATGGCTAATATGTCCATTTTTTTTTTTTTTTTTTTTTTTTTTTTTTTTTTTT
>NW_022328672.1:0-2326 GCF_002776525.5 Piliocolobus tephrosceles | reverse complement strand
TTTTTTTTTTTTTTTTTTTTTTTTTTTTCGATGCTCGCTTTTTTATTAGCATTCTAAAGCTTTTACTTTTTTACATTTTATTTTGTTCCCTTTTTTTGTTTTTCTAAAAAAAATGATTAATTATGAAGATATGTATATATTAACATGTCATAAATAGTAATAATGTTTTTAAAAGAACAATTAAGTACTTAGTTAAAAAATAACACATTAGGTAATATATATATATATATATATATTTTGTGTATGTATATGTGTGTACATTTTATATACATACATACATACGCACACACATATATATATGTATAAATATGTTTATATATATGAACATATCTATTTTTTTTAAAAATATAATAATGAAAAAAATGAAATAAGTAGTAATATGGATTATGTTAAAAAATTTGGAAAAACACTAGGTCTTAATGAAGTGAAGTTTTTTAATTATAAAAAGGATGACAATTTAGATATTAGTAATATTTCAGAAGATTTTCAAAAAGAAGAAAAATTTATATCTGAAATGAATCATGGTGATGATAATAAGAATATAAATACATTTTCTGTTGAGACTGTGTGTGAAAAAAATAATGTGTTACATAAATGTGATAAAAAAAATGAAAATTATAATAATAATGATACAAACAATGTAAATAATGTAAATAATGTAAATAATGTAAATAATGTAAATAATATAAATAATATAAATAATATAAATACCTTTTTAGAAAAAACTAAAAATAAGGATACCGAAGAAATATATTTAGGTAGTGATACAAGTGAAACATGTTATAAATCAAATGAAAGTTATATTGATAATGATATTGATATTTCATTTAATAATTTGAATAATTTTATTAAAGAAAATAAAGAATCGAAAATTTTTGATGAAAAAAATAAACTTTATTCTAGTATATCAAGTGATAATTGCTTAGATACAAAAAGAAATGAGTTTATATCTTTTAATTCGAGTGAAAATGATTTTATAGGTTTTGATCACACATCTAATTTGTTTTCTTTTGAAGATAATAAAACAAATACTTTTAAAGATTTATCCAGCGTAAATAGTACTATAAAAAATAATACTCTTACTGCTACTCTTACTACAACTGTTACTTATGCTAGTAATAACAATAATGACATAAACATAAAATACAATAATAATGATGATGATATTAGTGATGATGGTAGTATGCAGTTTGATTGTGATTCTTATCGTAATGGTCATAGTTATAATGACAATATAATACATGATAAGAAGGAAAAAGAACGCCAAAGGAAAGAGTGCTTGGATAGTGAAGACGATAAAGAAATAACAAACATTTTATCAGTTCTTCAAAACTTAAGAGAGTATAAAACAGATTATTCCAATTCATTTGATAATGATGCGACATATGAACAGTATGAAGATAATGAATACATATTAAATGAGTCAGTATTTGAACATACTTCTATTTGTCAAGTGGAAGATAAAAATATGCCAAAAAATAAACTAACAGAAAAAGGAAATGAAGAAGACAAAGAGAACACTAAAAGTTCTGTAAAAAAAAATAAAAATTTCATTTATGATAAAAATATACCCTTTTTAAATAATGATTACACTTTTAATAAGAAAAATGTAAATATTGATAAAGAAGATGATTTGGATATTCAAAAAATAAAAGACAAATATAAAAAATTTACAATTTCTACTAGTATTAACAGTGGAAGTGATGATGAAGGAGACAGTGGGGGAGATAGTGGAGAAGACAGTGGGGGAGATAGTGGAGAAGACAGTGGGGGAGATAGTGGGGGAGATAGTGGAGGAGAAAATGGAAGAGATAGTGGAGAAGAAAATGGAAGAGATAGTGGAGAAGAAAATGGAGAAGAAAATGGAGAAGAAAATGGAGAAGAAAATGGAGGAAACAGCGGAAGTGACAGCGGAAGAGATAGTGGAAAAAAAAATATAAGTGATGATATATACCAAAAATATGAAGATACAAATATAACCAAACAAATGAGTGATAATGTTGATAGTGTTATAAATAATAATGAATATACTTTTACCACAAATTTGATTAAAGAAAATAATAATGTCGATATGTATGACGACACTAAAAATGAATATAATAAACAGTCACCTATAGAAAATAAACACTTTTTAAATTTATCGAATACTATACTAAATGGTCATAACGAAAAGAGAGGTGGAAATATTGTTGAAGATGATCAAAATAATGATGTCAATGATAATTATTTTAATTCTGTTAGTTTTAATTATAATAAAAAAAACAACATCGATCAGAATTATAGCATTTCTAATAAAATTAACGATAGCATTTCTAATAAAATTAAC
>NW_022328665.1:0-1193 GCF_002776525.5 Piliocolobus tephrosceles | reverse complement strand
CTATATCTGTAGATTTCCCAGTAGTGATTTATTGTGTGATCTCCATTCAGTAAGAATGGGAATGACAACTTCAAAACCCTTTACTTGTCAAAGCTCCCCCTATTCATTTTAATCTTTTTGTTAATTATCTAATACCATGTTTGTAAAAACTGAATGCTATATATATACACACACACATATATATGTGTGTTTGTGTATACATATATATTCTCAGTATATACAATGGAAAGAAATGTCTGTCCATACAAGTAGATACTACTACTTAATTATAACGAATAATCAGTGATTTTAGTGGGTAAGTGGTCTAGTAATTAATTACAATCAGATACAAGTGGCCATGTTTTAAGACTTATTCCCAGAAACTCGTTTGTCTGTTCATTAGGGCAAACCTAAAACTCCATCCTGGAAATAACCATATTTTGATAAATATTTTAATTTTAAAATTAAATTTATAAATAAATGTAGTAATAACAACAAAAAGATTTATTCTGTGTGGACTCCCTACCTTCTATTCCACTCCTTAGTTATAACCTCATAATATTGGTACTGTTTTTTGATATTGTAGTGGTTGCCATGAGAACCATGTACCTTGTTTAGGCATGATTATTACATAGATCCTACCCTATACTCACTTTCTGATGTTATAAAAGAATATCATGCTTATTCTCAGCAGGATCAATTGATAAATACAGCTCGGAATAGAAAGGAGCTTTACTTTGTCTTGAACATTCCACCAGCTTTACTTTGTCTTGAACATTCCAACAATCTACTGCATAAAAGTTCAGCTATGAGAAAGGAAATTTATGAAGGATTTTCTAAAATCTATCAGTTCATACTTTCTCCCGACAGTCTAAAATTGATCCCTTAACACAAGGTAAGATGAGGATAATAGCTAAACAATAGCAGGCAGAGATCCAGTAGAACTTCTTTCACTGAATTGAATTTTGCTGAAATGTCCTTAACCACACTGAGGGCTATTTAAAGAAATGATGCCACATATATCATTGCTATGGGCCCTAAAATGACACTGTTGAGAAAGATCGTGACATTGCATAATATCCTCGCCTTGGGGGCCATCTGACAAATTATTTGCATCAGGAAATGTTATGCTTTTTAGAAAGTTGGTTTGGTTTCATCATATTTATTCAGAACCTAATGTAACTGACTACCTTTCCCACCTGGCTTTCATTACT
>NW_022328660.1:0-2441 GCF_002776525.5 Piliocolobus tephrosceles | reverse complement strand
TTATATATATATTTTTTTTATTTTATTTTTTATTTTATTTTTTATTTTTTTTTTATTTTTTTTTATTTTTTTTTTATTTTTTTTTATTTTTTTTTTATTTTTTTTATACTTTTTTTTATCTATATTTCTCTTGTTTTATGTGCTTTACCTCGTTATCGTACGCTACTTTATCACATTCATCCACGGCTATTTCAAACTGATTGTTTTCAATAACATTTTCCCAATACAAACAGTATGAATCTTTATATTTTATGAATACCTTATCATTGGAAGAGTAGTTATAGACATACCCTTCACAAAAGAATCTTGCATATAATAACACACTTAATATTGAAAATACAAAATGGTTCATTATGGAGAATAGTATTTTTGTAGAAAAGTATATTTTTTAATAGTTTTCACAATAAAAAAATAACAAAAAAATGACAAAAAATATTACAAAAAAATGACAAAAAATATAACAAAAAAAATAAAAAAAAAAACGGTTACAAAAACATATGCTACCTAAAACAATTATAGTATAACATGTGAACCAATACAATAACAACAAAAAAAAAAAAAAATAAATAAATAAAAACAAAAAAAATTTTAAGACATATATATAGAATAAAAAAAAAAAATGGAATATGTGCATATGTATATACATATATGTGTGCCAATTTCAATCCAAATTGTATTAAACTTGTAGCAGTAACTTAAAATATTACATTTTTCACCTGTTTTAAAAACTTGTATAACATTTTATTTATACTTAAGTTAATACATTATCAATTTTAAAAAAAAAAAAAAAAAAAAAAGTAGTAACAACAGTATTAGTAGTTGTAGTAGTAGTCATAGTTGTTTACTGTAAATTTAGACATGTGTTAAAGCACGTTTCGTTATAAGTAATAAATGAAAAATGCATATACATGTACACATTTTACGTATATTATTGTTTAATTACGAGTAAGTGTTATGTTAGTAGAAGGTTGTATTTGTTTGCATCGTGTAACTACACATTTTTTTTTTTTTTTTTTTTTTGCATATTTTCTAATATAATTATAAATTAGAATAAAAAAAAAAAAAAAAAAATAATAATAATAATAATAATAATAATAATAATAATAATAATAATAATAATAATAATAATAATAATAATAATAACAGTCTAGTAATAGAGTAATAATATTTTAAAAAAAAAAAAGAAAACAGTAACAATATGAATGATTATTAATATACTTATCATCATTACTATTAGTAACATCATTATTATTATAAATGTGATAAAAAAAAAAAAAATAAAATAAACGAATAGGCGTTTAGTACATTGACTCAAAACCACTAGCTACAATACCGTCGATTTATATTGACATTTTTTTTTTTTTTTTTTCATCATATATATTTAACATTTTAAAAAAAAAAAGCCTAAAAGTCTTATTCTATATTTTTTTTAATTTTTTATATTTTTGTCCTATCTGAAATTACAATATATTAAAGTTTATATGTTTTATGTTTTTTTTCATACTTAAGCAAAATAAAAAGTAGTTTATTTTTTTTGTATAATTTAGCAGAAATATATAAATATGTATATATAAATATATAAGTTTTACGCTTAATGTAACTACAACTCAACCATTACTACAACATTAGTTGTAATATCTCCCACCATCCCCAATAAAAGGAAAAAAAAAAAAAAAGACCATATATGCGTACATATGTACATGTGTACATTTTCTTAAAAACAAAACAATGTATATCAAAAGCACGTATGCATCTATATTTTCGAGTTAAGCACAAGCTAATGATGATATAAAAAATAACAAAATGTGCATAAAATCTAAATACTATTATGAATTAAAAATTCTTTTTTTTTTTTAAGTGTTATATCTATCTATTTTTTTTTTTTTTTATTGAAAATTATTGCATTACCAAAAAAAAAAAAAAAAGAGTAAAAAAAAAAGAAGCGTAAAAAAAAAAAATATATATATTAATATATGAACATATATATAAGATATATGTAAATATATATATATATATATATATGTAGCACACATATACATATAATGCATATATATATATATATAAATATATATAGAACATATAAAAAAAACTAAAATATAAAACTTATAAAAACTATGTAAAAAGTATAAAACATATAGAACATGTAAAATACATAAAAATGTAAAAATATTTATATTATATATATATATATATACCCTTGTATATAATATTAATTTTATGTAATGTGTTTATTATTATAACTATAACAAATTTTTAACTTTTTTTTTTTTTAGTTAATTATTATTTTTTATATACTTTTACATAAGTACGGTTTAGGACACATAAAAGTATATAAAAATGTATATATAGATACATGCACACATATATATATACACTCATCAATGAGAGTTTTTCTAAAAAAAAAAAAAAAAAAAAAAAAAAAAAAAAAAAAAAAAAAAAAA
>NW_022328659.1:0-2441 GCF_002776525.5 Piliocolobus tephrosceles | reverse complement strand
TTTTTTTTTTTTTTTTTTTTTTTTTTTTTTTTTTTTTTTTTTTTTTAGAAAAACTCTCATTGATGAGTGTATATATATATGTGTGCATGTATCTATATATACATTTTTATATACTTTTATGTGTCCTAAACCGTACTTATGTAAAAGTATATAAAAAATAATAATTAACTAAAAAAAAAAAAAGTTAAAAATTTGTTATAGTTATAATAATAAACACATTACATAAAATTAATATTATATACAAGGGTATATATATATATATATAATATAAATATTTTTACATTTTTATGTATTTTACATGTTCTATATGTTTTATACTTTTTACATAGTTTTTATAAGTTTTATATTTTAGTTTTTTTTATATGTTCTATATATATTTATATATATATATATATGCATTATATGTATATGTGTGCTACATATATATATATATATATATATTTACATATATCTTATATATATGTTCATATATTAATATATATATTTTTTTTTTTTACGCTTCTTTTTTTTTTACTCTTTTTTTTTTTTTTTTGGTAATGCAATAATTTTCAATAAAAAAAAAAAAAAATAGATAGATATAACACTTAAAAAAAAAAAAGAATTTTTAATTCATAATAGTATTTAGATTTTATGCACATTTTGTTATTTTTTATATCATCATTAGCTTGTGCTTAACTCGAAAATATAGATGCATACGTGCTTTTGATATACATTGTTTTGTTTTTAAGAAAATGTACACATGTACATATGTACGCATATATGGTCTTTTTTTTTTTTTTTCCTTTTATTGGGGATGGTGGGAGATATTACAACTAATGTTGTAGTAATGGTTGAGTTGTAGTTACATTAAGCGTAAAACTTATATATTTATATATACATATTTATATATTTCTGCTAAATTATACAAAAAAAATAAACTACTTTTTATTTTGCTTAAGTATGAAAAAAAACATAAAACATATAAACTTTAATATATTGTAATTTCAGATAGGACAAAAATATAAAAAATTAAAAAAAATATAGAATAAGACTTTTAGGCTTTTTTTTTTTAAAATGTTAAATATATATGATGAAAAAAAAAAAAAAAAAATGTCAATATAAATCGACGGTATTGTAGCTAGTGGTTTTGAGTCAATGTACTAAACGCCTATTCGTTTATTTTATTTTTTTTTTTTTTATCACATTTATAATAATAATGATGTTACTAATAGTAATGATGATAAGTATATTAATAATCATTCATATTGTTACTGTTTTCTTTTTTTTTTTTAAAATATTATTACTCTATTACTAGACTGTTATTATTATTATTATTATTATTATTATTATTATTATTATTATTATTATTATTATTATTATTATTATTATTATTTTTTTTTTTTTTTTTTTATTCTAATTTATAATTATATTAGAAAATATGCAAAAAAAAAAAAAAAAAAAAAATGTGTAGTTACACGATGCAAACAAATACAACCTTCTACTAACATAACACTTACTCGTAATTAAACAATAATATACGTAAAATGTGTACATGTATATGCATTTTTCATTTATTACTTATAACGAAACGTGCTTTAACACATGTCTAAATTTACAGTAAACAACTATGACTACTACTACAACTACTAATACTGTTGTTACTACTTTTTTTTTTTTTTTTTTTTTTAAAATTGATAATGTATTAACTTAAGTATAAATAAAATGTTATACAAGTTTTTAAAACAGGTGAAAAATGTAATATTTTAAGTTACTGCTACAAGTTTAATACAATTTGGATTGAAATTGGCACACATATATGTATATACATATGCACATATTCCATTTTTTTTTTTTATTCTATATATATGTCTTAAAATTTTTTTTGTTTTTATTTATTTATTTTTTTTTTTTTTTGTTGTTATTGTATTGGTTCACATGTTATACTATAATTGTTTTAGGTAGCATATGTTTTTGTAACCGTTTTTTTTTTTATTTTTTTTGTTATATTTTTTGTCATTTTTTTGTAATATTTTTTGTCATTTTTTTGTTATTTTTTTATTGTGAAAACTATTAAAAAATATACTTTTCTACAAAAATACTATTCTCCATAATGAACCATTTTGTATTTTCAATATTAAGTGTGTTATTATATGCAAGATTCTTTTGTGAAGGGTATGTCTATAACTACTCTTCCAATGATAAGGTATTCATAAAATATAAAGATTCATACTGTTTGTATTGGGAAAATGTTATTGAAAACAATCAGTTTGAAATAGCCGTGGATGAATGTGATAAAGTAGCGTACGATAACGAGGTAAAGCACATAAAACAAGAGAAATATAGATAAAAAAAAGTATAAAAAAAATAAAAAAAAAATAAAAAAAAATAAAAAAAAAATAAAAAAAAATAAAAAAAAAATAAAAAATAAAATAAAAAATAAAATAAAAAAAATATATATATAA
>NW_022328658.1:0-2472 GCF_002776525.5 Piliocolobus tephrosceles | reverse complement strand
TTATATATATATTTTTTTTATTTTATTTTTTATTTTATTTTTTATTTATTTTTTATTTTTTTTTATTTTTTTTTTATTTTTTTTTATTTTTTTTTTATTTTTTTTATACTTTTTTTTTATCTATATTTCTCTTGTTTTATGTGCTTTACCTCGTTATCGTACGCTACTTTATCACATTCATCCACGGCTATTTCAAACTGATTGTTTTCAATAACATTTTCCCAATACAAACAGTATGAATCTTTATATTTTATGAATACCTTATCATTGGAAGAATAGTTATAGACATACCCTTCACAAAAGAATCTTGCATATAATAACACACTTAATATTGAAAATACAAAATGGTTCATTATGGAGAATAGTATTTTTGTAGAAAAGTATATTTTTTAATAGTTTTCACAATAAAAAAATAACAAAAAAATGACAAAAAATATAACAAAAAAAAAAAAAAATGACAAAAAATATTACAAAAAAATGACAAAAAATATAACAAAAAAAATAAAAAAAAAACGGTTACAAAAACATATGCTACCTAAAACAATTATAGTATAACATGTGAACCAATACAATAACAACAAAAAAAAAAAAAAATAAATAAATAAAAACAAAAAAAATTTTAAGACATATATATAGAATAAAAAAAAAAATGGAATATGTGCATATGTATATACATATATGTGTGCCAATTTCAATCCAAATTGTATTAAACTTGTAGCAGTAACTTAAAATATTACATTTTTCACCTGTTTTAAAAACTTGTATAACATTTTATTTATACTTAAGTTAATACATTATCAATTTTAAAAAAAAAAAAAAAAAAAAAAAGTAGTAACAACAGTATTAGTAGTTGTAGTAGTAGTCATAGTTGTTTACTGTAAATTTAGACATGTGTTAAAGCACGTTTCGTTATAAGTAATAAATGAAAAATGCATA
This sequence comes from Piliocolobus tephrosceles, assembly GCF_002776525.5. Taxonomy (NCBI): domain Eukaryota; kingdom Metazoa; phylum Chordata; class Mammalia; order Primates; family Cercopithecidae; genus Piliocolobus; species Piliocolobus tephrosceles. The sequence goes on along the minus strand of NW_022328658.1, from coordinate 1,536 downwards.
TACATGTACACATTTTACGTATATTATTGTTTAATTACGAGTAAGTGTTATGTTAGTAGAAGGTTGTATTTGTTTGCATCGTGTAACTACACATTTTTTTTTTTTTTTTTTTTTTGCATATTTTCTAATATAATTATAAATTAGAATAAAAAAAAAAAAAAAAAAATAATAATAATAATAATAATAATAATAATAATAATAATAATAATAATAATAATAATAATAATAATAATAATAACAGTCTAGTAATAGAGTAATAATATTTTAAAAAAAAAAAAGAAAACAGTAACAATATGAATGATTATTAATATACTTATCATCATTACTATTAGTAACATCATTATTATTATAAATGTGATAAAAAAAAAAAAAATAAAATAAACGAATAGGCGTTTAGTACATTGACTCAAAACCACTAGCTACAATACCGTCGATTTATATTGACATTTTTTTTTTTTTTTTTTCATCATATATATTTAACATTTTAAAAAAAAAAAGCCTAAAAGTCTTATTCTATATTTTTTTTAATTTTTTATATTTTTGTCCTATCTGAAATTACAATATATTAAAGTTTATATGTTTTATGTTTTTTTTCATACTTAAGCAAAATAAAAAGTAGTTTATTTTTTTTTGTATAATTTAGCAGAAATATATAAATATGTATATATAAATATATAAGTTTTACGCTTAATGTAACTACAACTCAACCATTACTACAACATTAGTTGTAATATCTCCCACCATCCCCAATAAAAGGAAAAAAAAAAAAAAAGACCATATATGCGTACATATGTACATGTGTACATTTTCTTAAAAACAAAACAATGTATATCAAAAGCACGTATGCATCTATATTTTCGAGTTAAGCACAAGCTAATGATGATATAAAAAATAACAAAATGTGCATAAAATCTAAATACTATTATGAATTAAAAATTCTTTTTTTTTTTTAAGTGTTATATCTATCTATTTTTTTTTTTTTTTATTGAAAATTATTGCATTACCAAAAAAAAAAAAAAAAGAGTAAAAAAAAAAGAAGCGTAAAAAAAAAAAATATATATATTAATATATGAACATATATATAAGATATATGTAAATATATATATATATATATATATGTAGCACACATATACATATAATGCATATATATATATATATAAATATATATAGAACATATAAAAAAAACTAAAATATAAAACTTATAAAAACTATGTAAAAAGTATAAAACATATAGAACATGTAAAATACATAAAAATGTAAAAATATTTATATTATATATATATATATATACCCTTGTATATAATATTAATTTTATGTAATGTGTTTATTATTATAACTATAACAAATTTTTAACTTTTTTTTTTTTAGTTAATTATTATTTTTTATATACTTTTACATAAGTACGGTTTAGGACACATAAAAGTATATAAAAATGTATATATAGATACATGCACACATATATATATACACTCATCAATGAGAGTTTTTCTAAAAAAAAAAAAAAAAAAAAAAAAAAAAAAAAAAAAAAAAAAAAAA
>NW_022328657.1:0-2472 GCF_002776525.5 Piliocolobus tephrosceles | reverse complement strand
TTTTTTTTTTTTTTTTTTTTTTTTTTTTTTTTTTTTTTTTTTTTTTAGAAAAACTCTCATTGATGAGTGTATATATATATGTGTGCATGTATCTATATATACATTTTTATATACTTTTATGTGTCCTAAACCGTACTTATGTAAAAGTATATAAAAAATAATAATTAACTAAAAAAAAAAAAGTTAAAAATTTGTTATAGTTATAATAATAAACACATTACATAAAATTAATATTATATACAAGGGTATATATATATATATATAATATAAATATTTTTACATTTTTATGTATTTTACATGTTCTATATGTTTTATACTTTTTACATAGTTTTTATAAGTTTTATATTTTAGTTTTTTTTATATGTTCTATATATATTTATATATATATATATATGCATTATATGTATATGTGTGCTACATATATATATATATATATATATTTACATATATCTTATATATATGTTCATATATTAATATATATATTTTTTTTTTTTACGCTTCTTTTTTTTTTACTCTTTTTTTTTTTTTTTTGGTAATGCAATAATTTTCAATAAAAAAAAAAAAAAATAGATAGATATAACACTTAAAAAAAAAAAAGAATTTTTAATTCATAATAGTATTTAGATTTTATGCACATTTTGTTATTTTTTATATCATCATTAGCTTGTGCTTAACTCGAAAATATAGATGCATACGTGCTTTTGATATACATTGTTTTGTTTTTAAGAAAATGTACACATGTACATATGTACGCATATATGGTCTTTTTTTTTTTTTTTCCTTTTATTGGGGATGGTGGGAGATATTACAACTAATGTTGTAGTAATGGTTGAGTTGTAGTTACATTAAGCGTAAAACTTATATATTTATATATACATATTTATATATTTCTGCTAAATTATACAAAAAAAAATAAACTACTTTTTATTTTGCTTAAGTATGAAAAAAAACATAAAACATATAAACTTTAATATATTGTAATTTCAGATAGGACAAAAATATAAAAAATTAAAAAAAATATAGAATAAGACTTTTAGGCTTTTTTTTTTTAAAATGTTAAATATATATGATGAAAAAAAAAAAAAAAAAATGTCAATATAAATCGACGGTATTGTAGCTAGTGGTTTTGAGTCAATGTACTAAACGCCTATTCGTTTATTTTATTTTTTTTTTTTTTATCACATTTATAATAATAATGATGTTACTAATAGTAATGATGATAAGTATATTAATAATCATTCATATTGTTACTGTTTTCTTTTTTTTTTTTAAAATATTATTACTCTATTACTAGACTGTTATTATTATTATTATTATTATTATTATTATTATTATTATTATTATTATTATTATTATTATTATTATTATTATTTTTTTTTTTTTTTTTTTATTCTAATTTATAATTATATTAGAAAATATGCAAAAAAAAAAAAAAAAAAAAAATGTGTAGTTACACGATGCAAACAAATACAACCTTCTACTAACATAACACTTACTCGTAATTAAACAATAATATACGTAAAATGTGTACATGTATATGCATTTTTCATTTATTACTTATAACGAAACGTGCTTTAACACATGTCTAAATTTACAGTAAACAACTATGACTACTACTACAACTACTAATACTGTTGTTACTACTTTTTTTTTTTTTTTTTTTTTTTAAAATTGATAATGTATTAACTTAAGTATAAATAAAATGTTATACAAGTTTTTAAAACAGGTGAAAAATGTAATATTTTAAGTTACTGCTACAAGTTTAATACAATTTGGATTGAAATTGGCACACATATATGTATATACATATGCACATATTCCATTTTTTTTTTTATTCTATATATATGTCTTAAAATTTTTTTTGTTTTTATTTATTTATTTTTTTTTTTTTTTGTTGTTATTGTATTGGTTCACATGTTATACTATAATTGTTTTAGGTAGCATATGTTTTTGTAACCGTTTTTTTTTTATTTTTTTTGTTATATTTTTTGTCATTTTTTTGTAATATTTTTTGTCATTTTTTTTTTTTTTTGTTATATTTTTTGTCATTTTTTTGTTATTTTTTTATTGTGAAAACTATTAAAAAATATACTTTTCTACAAAAATACTATTCTCCATAATGAACCATTTTGTATTTTCAATATTAAGTGTGTTATTATATGCAAGATTCTTTTGTGAAGGGTATGTCTATAACTATTCTTCCAATGATAAGGTATTCATAAAATATAAAGATTCATACTGTTTGTATTGGGAAAATGTTATTGAAAACAATCAGTTTGAAATAGCCGTGGATGAATGTGATAAAGTAGCGTACGATAACGAGGTAAAGCACATAAAACAAGAGAAATATAGATAAAAAAAAAGTATAAAAAAAATAAAAAAAAAATAAAAAAAAATAAAAAAAAAATAAAAAAAAATAAAAAATAAATAAAAAATAAAATAAAAAATAAAATAAAAAAAATATATATATAA
>NW_022328654.1:0-1834 GCF_002776525.5 Piliocolobus tephrosceles | reverse complement strand
GTTAAGTGATCAAACCGCCCTCCCAGTGGGTGTGCGCGTTGAGCTGGCTGCAGCAGTGATGCAGACCACGTTCTTGTCTTTGGTTTTGCTTCAAGCAGAGCACCCCACACCCAGGAAGAGGCCAAAGGACGGCATCGAGGTCTAGGACAGATCTAAGGAGAGCTGTAGGCTGACTGCCTCATCTGCAAATAGTCTCTCATTTCAGAGGAAATCACTGAACAGAGTCATAACACGTAAATTTTTAAAATTCATATTTCTAATTTCATTCCATTAGAACTTTTGAACCTCCGCCTCCCACCTAGAGAACGTCAGCTCAAGCCGATCACAGCGCAGTGCGATTTTCTATAAATAATGTGCACGCCTGCATCTGAGCTGAGATGCGAATGTCTGGAATGTGCCTGTCAGGCCCAGGAGGAACTGCAGCAAATGTGGGGACACAAGCCGCTAAGGAATCAGATTTGGAGGAAACTGGAGGCAACTAAAACTAGTTCCACTGGTGTTTCTTGGTAAGGTTTGACCAGGCAAACTGTTATCACTGTTGCTAATTCATGGTCATTGGGATGGGGACTTAACAGTAAGTAATTAGAGCAATTACAGAATTTGCTACTCAATTACAATGGCACAGATTCCTGAGAATGGAAGAACTGTTGCCCAGGAATAGAGTTCAAGAGGTCCTCCTCATGCTCCGGGAAACATGGCATTTCCACACATCCGTGCTTTGGTCCCTGGCCACCACCATCCTTATCTCAGCCATCTGATGGCATCAGTCTCCAAAGCTGGAAACACCTGACCTCTTGTCACCCTCCCATCTGCCCTGCCTTCCTCCAGCCCGGGATATTCAGGGATGCCCACATACAGGACCAGGAAACCAGGGTTATCCCAAACCGTGCCTGCATTCAAAGTCCTCCATGGCAGCACAATCACCGATGACCAATACTCCCAGAACCTTCCGCCTCAAAATGGGAGCACATCTGGATTCAAGCTGACAATGCTGCATTCTCTTTGCCATGTACACATGGAGGCATGTCAGGTTCCACCTAAAGGTATCAGGTTCCACGCTGGTCAGGAGCCCAAACCTAGTCATTCTGCATGATCTCAATTCACCATCCACAGAGGAGCCTGCAGTTTTCCTCTGGTGCACGGTGTGGATGGTGGATGTTGGATGCATTTCCCCTGAAGACTCAGAGACAGGAGCCTGGCCAAGGAGGCCAGTCACCCCAGCCCCTGCAAGGCCCGGACGTGCCCCTCTGCTGTCTGCACACAGTACCCAAGTCTAGCAGTGCTGGCTCAGTGGTGGGATCCACCTGAACCTGCAGAGGACCCAGGGCACAGGAACCCTGCAGCCTGGCTGCAGCCAGAGGCCTAAGGGATCCCCATGAGGCTCTCCAGCCTAGGTGCCCTCACCACAGGCAGAGCCATGCAAGAGAACTGCCTGCTGAACTGGAAACGTCCCAATCTGCTCAGCCAACACGGAAAGACAACAGCCACCTACAGCTGCTGAGCCCCGAAACGTGGCCACTGGGCCTGAAGGGCTGAATCTGGAATTTAATCTGTGAAGTTATTTTCAAATGTGTTTAGCTATGTAATCAAATCTTTATTCTAATTGAATTTAGAAGAGCCTCTGGCTATGGGCTCCCTTGTCGGACATCACAGTCCCAGGGAGTAAGAATGGGAGGGAGAGGCCTAGAGCCTCTCTGCATTCTCCACGCTAATTCAACATGTCATCTTAAGGAAAGGCACTCCAGCAGGAAAGGTGTGCACGGGAAGAACTGGGTTGGCCCTGACACAAGCATGACCCCCCGGCATCACAGCTGCCTCAGCCAACAGGCAAAAG
>NW_022328645.1:0-4940 GCF_002776525.5 Piliocolobus tephrosceles | reverse complement strand
TTTAATTGGAAGTTTGTGTGTTTTACCATTGACTTTTGAGAAATTAGTCTAGATATGAGTTCTTTATCGGATGTGTGGTTTGCACATTTTTATACCAATCTGTAACTTGTCTTTTCATCGTCTTCATGAGATGTTTTGAAGAGCATAAGTTTTTAATTTTGGTGAAGTCCAGTTTATCAGTTTTGTAAAAATGTTGTCGTATCTAAGAACTGTTCACTAAGTCTTTGGACCAAAGATTTCCTCCTATTTTTAAAAATTGTGTAATATATTTTACATTTTAATTGTGGTGCATTTTGAGATAATTTTTGTATAGGGCATGAAGTGTAAATTGAGATTTTTTTTTTTTTTTTTTTTTTTTTTTGCCTATGGATATCCATTTGTTCCATGCAGCACCATTACCCTTCATTGAATGAATAGCTTTTTCACCTGTGTCAAAAATCAGTTGACTGTACTTGTATGAGACTATTATAGTCCCACATTATATTTCTTTTTCAATATTGTTTTAGCTATTCTAGTTACTTCGCCTTTGCATATACATATTATAATAATTTCATTATGTTAAAATCTTATTGAGTGTTTGATAGGAATTAAAGCTATAAATTATCAATTTTTTTTTTTTTTTTTACGGAGTCTCGCTCTGTCGCCCAGGCTGGAGTGCAGTGGCCGGATCTCAGCTCACTGCAAGCTCCGCCTCCCGGGTTCACGCCATTCTCCTGCCTCAGCCTCCCGAGTAGCTGGGACTACAGGCGCCCGCCACCTCGCCCAGCTAGTTTTTTGTATTTTTTAGTAGAGACGGGGTTTCACCGTGTTAGCCAGGATGGTCTCGATCTCCTGACCTCGTGATCCGCCCGTCTCGGCCTCCCAAAGTGCTGGGATTACAGGCTTGAGCCACCGCGCCCGGCCTCAATTTTGTGACAGTTAACATCTTTACTGTTCTGAGTCTTATTTTGAGTCTTATAATCCATAAACACAAGATATTTCTCCATTTACTTAGATCTTGATTTCTTACTTCAGTGTTTTATAGTTTTCAGTATAAAAGTCCTGTACATGTTATATGTATACCTCAGTATTTCATTTGGTTGGATAATTGTTAATGGCATTGTGTTTTAAATTTCTGTTTGCATGCAAAGGTTGCTAGTTTATAGAAATGTAATTGATTTTTGTATGTTTGTTCTTTTATGCTGAGATCTTGCTGAACTTTCTAGGAAGGCTTTTTGTAGATTCCTTGTGATTTTTTAACATAAGCTGTCATATGATCTATGTATAGGGTCATTTTACTGTCTTCCTTTCTAATCTGTATGCCTTTTATTTCCTTTTCTTGCCATATTACACTGGCTAGGACTTCTAGTACTGTGCAGAGTAAGAGTGGTGAGATTAGTCATCCTTGTCTTGTTCCCAACCTTCAGGGGAAAACAACTCTTTCACCAAATGATACTAGCAGGTCCTTTGTGGATATTCTTCATCAAATGGTGGAACTTCTACTGTATTCCTAGTTTTCTGAGAATATTGACTATGAATGGATATTGAATCTTGTCAAATACTTTTTATGTATATACTGCTGTGATTACATGATTTTTCTTCATTACTCCATTAATATAGTAGACTTTGTTGACTGGTTTTCAAATATTGAACCAGCCTTACACACTTGGAATAAACCTTACTTGGTAATGTCATATAATTCTTTTTATTTATCATTTGATTCTATTTGAAATATTTTGTTAAGTAGTTTTGCATTTATGAGAGAAATTGGTCTGTAGTTTTGTACTACCTTTGTCTGGTTTTCATATCAGCATAAGTCTGGCCTCATAAAATTAGTTGGAAAGTGTCCCTTCCAATTTTCTGGAAGAGGTTGTATAGAAGTGGTGTTTATTCTTCATTACATGTTTGGTAGAGTTATCTAGTGAAACCATCTGGGCCTAGGGACTTCTTTTTGGGGAGTTTTACAAATCAATTTCTTTAAGTCATATATATGGATATTCAAATTAATTCAATTAGGTGAATTGTGGTATTTTTGCTTTTCTAACAATTAGTCCATTTTATATAAGTTGTCACATTTATATGTGTAAAAATGTTGAGACCATTCCATTGTTATCATTTCGATGTCTTTAGGATCTGTATTTATACACCTGTTTTATTCTTTATATTGGTCATTTCTGTCCTCTTACTCTCTCTTTTTTTTTATTCACTCTTCCTAGAGGTTTTACCATGTTACTGCTCTTTTCAGTCAACCAGCTTTTTCTCTCATTGATTTTTCTCTTTTGTTTTTTTGGTTTTAATTTAATTGATTTCTACTTTTTACTTTTGTTTCTGTTAGGATTATTGTGCTGTTTGTCTAGTTTTTTAATGTGAGATCATGGACTATTAATTTGAGACTTTCCCTCTTTTCTAATGTACACATTTAGTACCATAAAAAGCTCAGCATTGCTTTAGCTGCATCACACAAATTGCATGTCGGGTTACTAAGACATGTCTCTTATTTATGTCTAGAAGACATATTCTTCTTTGATTGAACACTCAATCATACAGTATGAGACTGAAGAAATGCAATTAAAACTTAACAACTGTTTAGTTAATATCCACTCTTTGATAGACACCAGTGCAGTTCTCAAGTTACTTAATAGCACAGCCTTAATTTTCATAGGGTGATTTGAAGAGTTTCTGAGGCCAAGAAAACCTTTCTATTAAAAAAATTGTGATATTTTTTGAAGCTGGGTAAAGGATATATGAGGGGAAGGGTTCACTGAACTCTTTACTTTTTTAAAGAAAATTTTCAAATTCAAAGAAAAAGATAAGCGGTGCTTGAGAATAGCTCTAAGGAAGTCTAGGAATAAGCCAAATAAGGAAATATAAACATTCCAAGCAGATAAAAGTACAAGCACAAAGACCCCTGGTAGAAGAGAAGATAGTGAGTACAGAGTCCTGAAAAAGAACCAGTACACCTGGAACGAAGAAAGCAAGAAGGAATATGGTACAGATGTGGAAGTGGAATAAGTGAATATATATTATTGAGGCTATATTCTGGTTTTTAAGCAATAAGCAATCATTGAGGGTTTTAAGTAAAATAGTAATCAACCATATCTGCTAAGAAATGTAATTTTTTGGCACTAAAAAAATTACAGGTGCATTAGTTTTTACTCAGCAACATATACAATATTCAGCAGCAATACCTGTGTAAACACAAAATGTTATATACGCAAGGTTATTCATTGCAGCATTGTTTGTAATAGCAATAGAATATCAACAACCCAAATGTACGTCATTGACTAATTGGCTAAAAGTGTGTTACTTCTACACACAAATGAAGACTATGTAACCATAAAATGGGCGAGAGCCTATATACAAATAAGAAGTGATATTCCGTAAATATTAAGTCAAAAGAAGCAGTAGAATGGTGTCCATAGAAAGCCATCTTTGAGTAAGAAGAGAAGAGAGAGGAATATATGTGATTGTTGATACTTACATAAATGAAACACTGGGAGAAAAATCAGAAAGTAATAAAATACAGCAGGTGGGGGGTGAGTGAGCGGAACAGGAATGGAAGTGGGACTTTTAATATACCTTTTTATACAGTTTGGATTTTTGAACTACATACATGTTTTTCATATTGAAAGATTACAGTAAATATAAAAGGCAGTTCTTAAATGTGAACGTTTTAGAGACTGATGGTTCCAGATAAGATTGATTACAGATACTTCCTCCTGTTCCTCTCCTTAAGTACAGCTAAAACCGCTAGGCATTATTTGCAAAAACATAAGAAGACTTGAACAGTGAGAGAAGGAAACAGACAGGCTAGGGACATTGGAACCCAAGAAATGACACCTCTTTCTCAGTTTTATTTTTGCCTAATGTATCAGCCTGAAACACCAATTGGCACAGACAAAAAAAAAGTCCCAAGTAAAGTCTGCTTCCTCTAGACAAAAGAACAGGAATGCAACCACCCAGAAAGAAAATTTTAGACAACTGCCCTACTCTAACTAACAACTATGGAAAAAACCTGCAACTCTCTCCTATCACCAAAAACTGACTTCCACCCTGGTCCTAGTATCAGAGTACTCCTACTTTGCTTCCTTTTTAATTATAAATTCCATCTTTAGATTATCCCTTTGCTACTGTAACTCCAGCATAAGCTGTTAAAAGTAACCGTGCAGCTTCTCCAGCACTTTGCTGCCTAGAAAGTTCTTCCACCAGTTATATTAGTTCACCACTCTTAAGTTTTGCCTTCCGTAAAGCCTTGAGGATACAATGCAGCCACGTTCTTTGCTACTGTGTAAAAAGGATGACCTTTTTTCCAGCTCCTAATACATGCTTCTTCATTTCCATCTGAGGTCTTAGAATGGTCTCTACTGTTTATGTTTCTATCAGCATTTTCTTCACAACCATTTAACAAATTTGTAAGAAGTTTGAAACTTTCCTTTGTTTTCCTGTCTTCATTTGAGCCACCCTTAAGGTAGAATCACCCTGAATGCTCCATTCATGGCAGTATAGACATTTTCTGGCCTGCTCCTCCAAATTTTTCCAGCCACTACCCACTACCCAGTTCCAAAGCTACTTCTGCATTTTCAGGTGTTTGTAAAGCAACAACCCACTCCTCGGTACCAATTTTCTATCTTAGTCTGTTTTGTGTTGCCATAACATAACACGTGAGACCGGGTGATTATTCTAAAGAAAAAACATTCATTTAGCTCACAATTCTGGTGGCTGGGAAGTCCCAAATTGGACAGCTTCATCTAGTGAGGACGTCATGTGGCTTCAACTCATGGCAGAAAGTGGAAGGGGGGCAAGCATGTGCAAAGAAATTGCATGGAAGCAAAAGTGTGAAACTGAGGAAGCCAGACTCTCTAAACAACTCACTGTCACAGGAACTAATCCATTCCTGTGAGAGCAAGAACTCACCCCCATGGGATGGTGTATTAGTCTGTTCTCATGCTGCTGTGAAGAAA
>NW_022328644.1:0-4940 GCF_002776525.5 Piliocolobus tephrosceles | reverse complement strand
TTTCTTCACAGCAGCATGAGAACAGACTAATACACCATCCCATGGGGGTGAGTTCTTGCTCTCACAGGAATGGATTAGTTCCTGTGACAGTGAGTTGTTTAGAGAGTCTGGCTTCCTCAGTTTCACACTTTTGCTTCCATGCAATTTCTTTGCACATGCTTGCCCCCCTTCCACTTTCTGCCATGAGTTGAAGCCACATGACGTCCTCACTAGATGAAGCTGTCCAATTTGGGACTTCCCAGCCACCAGAATTGTGAGCTAAATGAATGTTTTTTCTTTAGAATAATCACCCGGTCTCACGTGTTATGTTATGGCAACACAAAACAGACTAAGATAGAAAATTGGTACCGAGGAGTGGGTTGTTGCTTTACAAACACCTGAAAATGCAGAAGTAGCTTTGGAACTGGGTAGTGGGTAGTGGCTGGAAAAATTTGGAGGAGCAGGCCAGAAAATGTCTATACTGCCATGAATGGAGCATTCAGGGTGATTCTACCTTAAGGGTGGCTCAAATGAAGACAGGAAAACAAAGGAAAGTTTCAAACTTCTTACAAATTTGTTAAATGGTTGTGAAGAAAATGCTGATAGAAACATAAACAGTAGAGACCATTCTAAGACCTCAGATGGAAATGAAGAAGCATGTATTAGGAGCTGGAAAAAAGGTCATCCTTTTTACACAGTAGCAAAGAACGTGGCTGCATTGTATCCTCAAGGCTTTACGGAAGGCAAAACTTAAGAGTGGTGAACTAATATAACTGGTGGAAGAACTTTCTAGGCAGCAAAGTGCTGGAGAAGCTGCACGGTTACTTTTAACAGCTTATGCTGGAGTTACAGTAGCAAAGGGATAATCTAAAGATGGAATTTATAATTAAAAAGGAAGCAAAGTAGGAGTACTCTGATACTAGGACCAGGGTGGAAGTCAGTTTTTGGTGATAGGAGAGAGTTGCAGGTTTTTTCCATAGTTGTTAGTTAGAGTAGGGCAGTTGTCTAAAATTTTCTTTCTGGGTGGTTGCATTCCTGTTCTTTTGTCTAGAGGAAGCAGACTTTACTTGGGACTTTTTTTTTGTCTGTGCCAATTGGTGTTTCAGGCTGATACATTAGGCAAAAATAAAACTGAGAAAGAGGTGTCATTTCTTGGGTTCCAATGTCCCTAGCCTGTCTGTTTCCTTCTCTCACTGTTCAAGTCTTCTTATGTTTTTGCAAATAATGCCTAGCGGTTTTAGCTGTACTTAAGGAGAGGAACAGGAGGAAGTATCTGTAATCAATCTTATCTGGAACCATCAGTCTCTAAAACGTTCACATTTAAGAACTGCCTTTTATATTTACTGTAATCTTTCAATATGAAAAACATGTATGTAGTTCAAAAATCCAAACTGTATAAAAAGGTATATTAAAAGTCCCACTTCCATTCCTGTTCCGCTCACTCACCCCCCACCTGCTGTATTTTATTACTTTCTGATTTTTCTCCCAGTGTTTCATTTATGTAAGTATCAACAATCACATATATTCCTCTCTCTTCTCTTCTTACTCAAAGATGGCTTTCTATGGACACCATTCTACTGCTTCTTTTGACTTAATATTTACGGAATATCACTTCTTATTTGTATATAGGCTCTCGCCCATTTTATGGTTACATAGTCTTCATTTGTGTGTAGAAGTAACACACTTTTAGCCAATTAGTCAATGACGTACATTTGGGTTGTTGATATTCTATTGCTATTACAAACAATGCTGCAATGAATAACCTTGCGTATATAACATTTTGTGTTTACACAGGTATTGCTGCTGAATATTGTATATGTTGCTGAGTAAAAACTAATGCACCTGTAATTTTTTTAGTGCCAAAAAATTACATTTCTTAGCAGATATGGTTGATTACTATTTTACTTAAAACCCTCAATGATTGCTTATTGCTTAAAAACCAGAATATAGCCTCAATAATATATATTCACTTATTCCACTTCCACATCTGTACCATATTCCTTCTTGCTTTCTTCGTTCCAGGTGTACTGGTTCTTTTTCAGGACTCTGTACTCACTATCTTCTCTTCTACCAGGGGTCTTTGTGCTTGTACTTTTATCTGCTTGGAATGTTTATATTTCCTTATTTGGCTTATTCCTAGACTTCCTTAGAGCTATTCTCAAGCACCGCTTATCTTTTTCTTTGAATTTGAAAATTTTCTTTAAAAAAGTAAAGAGTTCAGTGAACCCTTCCCCTCATATATCCTTTACCCAGCTTCAAAAAATATCACAATTTTTTTAATAGAAAGGTTTTCTTGGCCTCAGAAACTCTTCAAATCACCCTATGAAAATTAAGGCTGTGCTATTAAGTAACTTGAGAACTGCACTGGTGTCTATCAAAGAGTGGATATTAACTAAACAGTTGTTAAGTTTTAATTGCATTTCTTCAGTCTCATACTGTATGATTGAGTGTTCAATCAAAGAAGAATATGTCTTCTAGACATAAATAAGAGACATGTCTTAGTAACCCGACATGCAATTTGTGTGATGCAGCTAAAGCAATGCTGAGCTTTTTATGGTACTAAATGTGTACATTAGAAAAGAGGGAAAGTCTCAAATTAATAGTCCATGATCTCACATTAAAAAACTAGACAAACAGCACAATAATCCTAACAGAAACAAAAGTAAAAAGTAGAAATCAATTAAATTAAAACCAAAAAAACAAAAGAGAAAAATCAATGAGAGAAAAAGCTGGTTGACTGAAAAGAGCAGTAACATGGTAAAACCTCTAGGAAGAGTGAATAAAAAAAAAGAGAGAGTAAGAGGACAGAAATGACCAATATAAAGAATAAAACAGGTGTATAAATACAGATCCTAAAGACATCGAAATGATAACAATGGAATGGTCTCAACATTTTTACACATATAAATGTGACAACTTATATAAAATGGACTAATTGTTAGAAAAGCAAAAATACCACAATTCACCTAATTGAATTAATTTGAATATCCATATATATGACTTAAAGAAATTGATTTGTAAAACTCCCCAAAAAGAAGTCCCTAGGCCCAGATGGTTTCACTAGATAACTCTACCAAACATGTAATGAAGAATAAACACCACTTCTATACAACCTCTTCCAGAAAATTGGAAGGGACACTTTCCAACTAATTTTATGAGGCCAGACTTATGCTGATATGAAAACCAGACAAAGGTAGTACAAAACTACAGACCAATTTCTCTCATAAATGCAAAACTACTTAACAAAATATTTCAAATAGAATCAAATGATAAATAAAAAGAATTATATGACATTACCAAGTAAGGTTTATTCCAAGTGTGTAAGGCTGGTTCAATATTTGAAAACCAGTCAACAAAGTCTACTATATTAATGGAGTAATGAAGAAAAATCATGTAATCACAGCAGTATATACATAAAAAGTATTTGACAAGATTCAATATCCATTCATAGTCAATATTCTCAGAAAACTAGGAATACAGTAGAAGTTCCACCATTTGATGAAGAATATCCACAAAGGACCTGCTAGTATCATTTGGTGAAAGAGTTGTTTTCCCCTGAAGGTTGGGAACAAGACAAGGATGACTAATCTCACCACTCTTACTCTGCACAGTACTAGAAGTCCTAGCCAGTGTAATATGGCAAGAAAAGGAAATAAAAGGCATACAGATTAGAAAGGAAGACAGTAAAATGACCCTATACATAGATCATATGACAGCTTATGTTAAAAAATCACAAGGAATCTACAAAAAGCCTTCCTAGAAAGTTCAGCAAGATCTCAGCATAAAAGAACAAACATACAAAAATCAATTACATTTCTATAAACTAGCAACCTTTGCATGCAAACAGAAATTTAAAACACAATGCCATTAACAATTATCCAACCAAATGAAATACTGAGGTATACATATAACATGTACAGGACTTTTATACTGAAAACTATAAAACACTGAAGTAAGAAATCAAGATCTAAGTAAATGGAGAAATATCTTGTGTTTATGGATTATAAGACTCAAAATAAGACTCAGAACAGTAAAGATGTTAACTGTCACAAAATTGAGGCCGGGCGCGGTGGCTCAAGCCTGTAATCCCAGCACTTTGGGAGGCCGAGACGGGCGGATCACGAGGTCAGGAGATCGAGACCATCCTGGCTAACACGGTGAAACCCCGTCTCTACTAAAAAATACAAAAAACTAGCTGGGCGAGGTGGCGGGCGCCTGTAGTCCCAGCTACTCGGGAGGCTGAGGCAGGAGAATGGCGTGAACCCGGGAGGCGGAGCTTGCAGTGAGCTGAGATCCGGCCACTGCACTCCAGCCTGGGCGACAGAGCGAGACTCCGTAAAAAAAAAAAAAAAAATTGATAATTTATAGCTTTAATTCCTATCAAACACTCAATAAGATTTTAACATAATGAAATTATTATAATATGTATATGCAAAGGCGAAGTAACTAGAATAGCTAAAACAATATTGAAAAAGAAATATAATGTGGGACTATAATAGTCTCATACAAGTACAGTCAACTGATTTTTGACACAGGTGAAAAAGCTATTCATTCAATGAAGGGTAATGGTGCTGCATGGAACAAATGGATATCCATAGGCAAAAAAAAAAAAAAAAAAAAAAAAAAATCTCAATTTACACTTCATGCCCTATACAAAAATTATCTCAAAATGCACCACAATTAAAATGTAAAATATATTACACAATTTTTAAAAATAGGAGGAAATCTTTGGTCCAAAGACTTAGTGAACAGTTCTTAGATACGACAACATTTTTACAAAACTGATAAACTGGACTTCACCAAAATTAAAAACTTATGCTCTTCAAAACATCTCATGAAGACGATGAAAAGACAAGTTACAGATTGGTATAAAAATGTGCAAACCACACATCCGATAAAGAACTCATATCTAGACTAATTTCTCAAAAGTCAATGGTAAAACACACAAACTTCCAATTAAA
>NW_022328643.1:0-1003 GCF_002776525.5 Piliocolobus tephrosceles | reverse complement strand
GAGAGACAGTTTGTTATAATTTCTGTTCTTTTACATTTGCTGAGGAGTGCTTTACTTCCAATTATGTGGTCAATTTTGGAATAAGTGTGATGTGGTGCTGAGAAGAATGTATATTCTGTTGACTTGGGGTGGAGAGTTCTATAGATGTCTATTAGGTCCGCTTGGTGCAGAGATGAGTTCAATTCCTGGATATCCTTGTTAACTTTCTGTCTCGTTGATCTGTCTAATGTTGACAGTGGAGTGTTGAAGTCTCCCATTATTATTGTATGGGAGTCTAAGTCTCTTTGTAAGTCTCTAAGGACTTGCTTTATGAATCTGGGTGCTCCTGTATTAGGTGCATATATATTTAGGATAGTTAGCTCTTCCTGTTGGATTGATCCCTTTACCATTATGTAATGGCCTTCTTTGTCTCTTTTGATCTTTGATGGTTTAAAGTCTGTTTTATCAGAGACTAGGATTGCAACCCCTGCTTTTTTTTGTTCTCCATTTGCTTGGTAGATCTTCCTCCATCCTTTTATTTTGAGCCTATGTATGTCTCTGCATGTGAGATGGGTCTCCTGAAGACAGCAGACTGATGGGTCTTGACTCTTTATCCAGTTTGCCAGTCTGTGTCTTT
Source organism: Piliocolobus tephrosceles (assembly GCF_002776525.5). Classification (NCBI taxonomy): domain Eukaryota; kingdom Metazoa; phylum Chordata; class Mammalia; order Primates; family Cercopithecidae; genus Piliocolobus; species Piliocolobus tephrosceles. The sequence goes on along the minus strand of NW_022328643.1, from coordinate 387 downwards.
TAATTGGAGCATTTAGTCCATTTACATTTAAGGTTAATATTGTTATGTGTGATCTTGATCCTGCCATTATGATATTAACTGGTTATTTTGCTCATTAGTTGATGCAGTTTCTTCCTAGGCTCGATGGTCTTTACATTTTGGCATGTTTTTGCAGTGGCTGGTACCGGTTGTTCCTTTCCATGTTTAGGGCTTCCTTCAGGGTCTCTTGTAAGGCAGGCCTGGTGGTGACAAAATCTCTAAGCATTTGCTTATCTGTAAAGAATTTTATTTCTCCTTCACTGATGAAACTTAGTTTGGCTGGATATGAAATTCTGGGTTTAAAATTCTTTTCTTTAAGAATGTTGAATATTGGCCCCCACTCTCTTCTGGCTTGTAGAGTTTCTGCCG
>NW_022328642.1:2207-12678 GCF_002776525.5 Piliocolobus tephrosceles | reverse complement strand
TTGAGGTCCACTCCAGACCCTGTTTGCCTGGGTATCAGCAGCAGAGGCTGCAGAAGATAGAATATTGCTGAACAGCGAGTGCACCTGTCTGATTCTTGCTTTGGAAGCTTCCTCTCAGGGGTGTACTCCACCCTGTGAGGTGTGGGGTGTCAGACTGCCCCTAGTGGGGGATGTCTCCCAGTTAGGCTACTCTGAGGTCAGGGACCCACTTGAGCAGGCAGCCTGCCCCTTCTCAGATCTCAACCTCCGTGTTGGGAGATCCACTGCTCTCTTCAAAGCTGTCAGAGTCGTTCGCGTCTGCACAGGCTTCTGCTCCTTTAGCTGAGCCCTGTCCCCAGAGGCAGAGTCTACAAAGACAGGCAGGTTTCCTTGAGCTGCTGTGAGCTCCACCCAGTTCCAGCTTCCCAGCGGCTTTATTTACCTACTTAAGCCTCAGCAATGGCGGGTGCCCCTCCCCCAGCCTCACTGCTGCCTTGCTGTTAGATTGCCGCAGACTGCTGTGTTAGCAAGGAGAGAGGCTCTGTGGGCGTGGGACCCTCCCGGCCAGGTGTGGGATATATTCTCCGGTGTGCCGGTGTTACAGCACAGTATTGGGGTGGGAGTTACCCGATTTTCCAGGTGTTGTGTGTCTCAGTTCCCCTGGCTAGGAAAAGGTACTCCCTTCCCCCTCGTGCTTCCCAGGTGAGGCGATGCCTCGCCCTGCTTCAGCTCTCGCTGGTCAGGCTGCAGCAGCTGACCCGCACGGATAGTCTGGCACTCCCGAGTGAGATGACCCCAGTACCTCAGTTGAAAATGCAGAAATCACCTGTTCTGTGTCGCTCGCGCTGGGAGATGGAGACTGGAGCTGTTCCTATTTGGCCATCTTGCTCTGCCCCCTGTTTTCTTATTTGTATTTTTATTGCTATAGCGATATTTTCATTGTTTGTTTTTTTTTTTGTTTTCTGTTTGTTTGTTTGTTTGTTTTTCCCAAATATCTTCCATCCATAATTGGTTGGATCCATGGATGCAGAACCTGGACAGAGGGCTGACTGCAACTTATATCTAAGAAGTTATACACATGACTTATTAGTTATACATCCATTGTAACTTTTTCTTATTCAATATAAACAGGAAGCAAAAGACTGTCAAAGTGGGTGATATTTAAATGTATGAGTTACCACTAGCTCCATCAGCAAAAACTTCTCCTTGCTCTCCACCAGAGACACTCATATGCTCTCAGCATGGATCTTAATTCCTATCCCTGGATAATATGTTCTGTAGTGTTAACATGAGTTTCTGTAATTATGTCACTATAATACAACACATTACATATACATGAAATATCATACATTTATAACTATGTCCACTTTATTACTGGATCTAAATATCTTTTACACAGAATACACACAATTTTTTCTAGAACTTTGATTTTCATGCCCAGAAGGTACCAAACAAATATAGCTTAAGTGAATCCTTATTTGAAAATAAAACCCTCAACTATTTTGAAGGAAAAAATCCAGAACTAGCTCATATAACTGCCATTTACATTCAGCTTGTCAGATCTTAACATGACTGTGCCTGACTGCTGAGAAGGCTGGAAACAGCCATACACAAGGAGAACTTGTGCCTAGCCAAAATTCTGTTCTTATGGAAAACAGATTGAGTTTCAGAAAAACTAGTAGTCTTTTCTACCTCCACAGACTGTTTGGTTACTCTTGGTAACTTTGTTTTGTGTAACAAAGCTATTTGTTTATAATGGGTTTTTTCTGAGGGTCTCACTCTGTTCCCAGGCTGCAGTGCAGTGGCATGATCTCTGTTCACTACAACCTCCGCCTGTCAGACGCAAACAATCATCCCACCTCAGCCTGCCAAATAGCTGGGACTACAGGTGCATGCCACCACTCTCGGCTTTTTGTTGTTGTTGCTGTTGTTGTTGTTGTTTTGGTAGAGACAGGGTATTACCATGTTCAAGAACTCCTGAGCTCAGGGTGATCTGCCTGCCTCAGCCTCTCAAAGTGCTGGGATTACAGGTATGAGCCACCATGCCCAGCCCATTTGTACACAACGTTTAAAGCATAAATTCCATCATTTTGTAAAGATGAATATCTTGAATGCAGAAATTTCTTGTATGTCTCTGAGTACCCTATGCAAAAAATTAAAAAGTAGGCACTTAGTAAATGTTGGTCAAATAAGTGACTTTTCCGAGTTTAGAATCATCCAAGTCATCACCAATCCATGTTTACCCCCAATGTAAGAAAAATACAGTAAATAAATAGATAAATGATGAAAATGGGGTACTTTTAACTTATACTCTGCCATAAGAGAAAGGTCACTCAGTTACTCTAAACACTTGACCATCAAAACCAATAACTTAGGTAGATAAACAAAAACAAAACCATATGCAGTTTCAAAGGGCATGATATTTTCATTTGCAGACTCATTAGTGCTTTATAAATAGCCAAACTATGAAAGATGTCTAGTTCAAGACAACATTAAAGGTTCTGAGGAAAGAAAAATGTTCTTGATATACACAGTTTTCTCTGCCATATACCAGTATTTTCATAGGATCCTCCTTCACTGTAAAATTGTAGCTCAGTTGGCTTATGCTTTGGTTTCCAGCCATTCTTCATTTAGCTGTTTCCTTTCCAGCCCATAGTTGTTTCCAGGCTCAACTGGAAATGAGTACAGTGATCACTTGATGATACTAATTCCATCTAGACTTCTTTGTATTCTGAGACTGAGCACACATTATTTTTGGCTTGACACTTTCTTGTATTGATCCTGAGAATTCCGTGCAAGGCTCATCTTTTCTGTCTAGCTTCAGGAGTCTGTCAGGATGACACAGTCATTAAAATGTAGGTTTGATGGTAGGGCAGACAAAAGTCAGAAGCATTTGTATAGTGCATTGTTTACCTCAGGAGTCATTGAACTTGGATTTCAGCTTGAAAGAAGACACTAGAATATTTCAGGATATGGAAATATTTCTCTATAATAAAAATATTTTTTTCATATGTAATATATATATATTTTTATTATACTTTAAGTTCTAGGGTACATGTGCATAACGTGCAGGTTTGTTGCATATGTATACCTGTGCCTTGTTGGTGTGCTGCACCCATCAACTCGTCAGCACCCATCAATTCATCATTTATATCAGGTATAACTCCCCAGTGCAATCCCTCCCCCCTCCCCCTTCCCCATGATAGGCCCCAGTGTGTGATGTTCCCCTTCCCGAGTCCAAGTGAACTCATTGTTCAGTTCCCACCTATGAGTGAGAACATGCAGTGTTTGGTTTTCTCTTCTTGTGATAGTTTGCTAAGAATGATGGTTTCCAGCTGCATCCATGTCCCTACAAAGGACGCAAACTCATCCTTTTTTATGGCTGCATAGTATTCCATGGTGTATATGCGCCACATTTTCTTAATCCAGTCTGTCACTGATGGACATTTGGGTTGATTCCAAGTCTTTGCTATTGTGAATAGTGCCACAATAAACATACGTGTGCATGTGTCTTTGTAGTAGAATAATTTATAATCCTTTGGGTACATACCCAGTAGTGGGATGGCTGGGTCATATGGTACATCTAGTTCTAGATCCTTGAGGAATTGCCATACTGTTTTCCATAATGGTTGAACTAGTTTACAATCCCACCAACAGTGTAAAAGTGTTCCTATTTCTCCACATCCTCTCCAACACCTGTTGTTTCCTGATTTTTAAATGATTGCCATTCTAACTGGTGTGAGATGGTATCTCATTGTGGTTTTGATTTGCATTTCTCTGATGGCGAGTGATGATGAGCATTTTTTCAGGTGTCTGTTGGCTGTATGAATGTCTTCTTTTGAGAAATGTCTGTTCATATTCTTTGCCCACTTTTGGATGGGGTTGTTTGTTTTTTTCTTGTATATTTGTCTGAGTTCTTTGTAGATTCTGGAAATTAGCCCTTTGTCAGATGAGTAGATTGCAAAATTTTCTCCCATTCTGTAGGTTGCCTGTTCACTCTCATGGTAGTGTCTTTTGCTGTGCAGAAGCTCTTTAGTTTAATGAGATCCCATTTGTCAATTTTGGCTTTTGCTGCCGTTGCTTTTGGTGTTTTAGACATGAAGTCCTTGCCCATGCCTATGTCCTGAATGGTACTACCTAGATTTTCTTCTAGGGTTTTTATACTAATAGGTCTAACATTTAAGTCTGTAATCCATCTTGAATTAACCTTCGTATAAGGAGTAAGGAAAGGATCCAGTTTCAGCTTTCTACTTACGGCTAGCCAATTTTCCCAGCACCATTTATTAAATAGGGAATCCTTTCCCCATTTCTTGTTTCTCTCAGGTTTGTCAAAGATCAGATGGCTGTAGATGTGTGGCATTATTTCTGAGGGCTCCGTTCTGTTCCATTGGTCTATATCTCTGTTTTGGTACCAGTACCATGCTGTTTTGGTTACTGTAGCCTTGTAGTATAGTTTGAAGTCAGGTAGCGTGACGCCTCCGGCTTTGTCCTTTTGACTTAGGATTGTCTTGGCAATGCGGGCTCTTTTTTGGTTCCATATGAACTTTAAAGCAGTATTTTCCAATTCTGTGAAGAAAGTCATTGGTAGCTTGATGGGGATGGCATTGAATCTATAAATAACCTTGGGCAGTATAGCCATTTTCACGATATTGATTCTTCCTATCCATGAGCATGGTATGTTCTTCCATTTGTTTGTGTCCTCTTTGATTTCACGGAGCAGTGGTTTGTAGTTCTCCTTGAAGAGGTCCTTTATATCTCTTGTAAGTTGGATTCCTAGGTATTTTATTGTCTTTGAAGCAATTTTGAATGGAAGTTCATTCCTGATTTGGCTCTCTGCTTGTCTGTTACTGGTGTATAAGAATGCTTGTGATTTTTGCACATTAATTTTGTATCCTGAGACTTTGGTGAAGTTGCTTATCAGCTTAAGAAGGTTTTGGGCTGAGACGATGGGGTTTTCTAAGTATACAATCATGTCATCTGCAAACAGGGACAATTTGACTTCTTCTTTTCCTAACTGAATACCCTTGATTTCTTTCTCTTGCCTGATTGCCCTAGCCAGAACTTCCAACACTATGTTGAATAGGAGTGGTGAGAGAGGGCATCCCTGTCTTGTGCCAGTTTTCAAAGGGAATTTTTCCAGTTTTGGCCCATTCAGTATGATATTAGCTGTGGGTTTGTCATAAATAGCTCTTATTATTTTGAGGTACGTTCCATCAATACCGAATTTGTTGAGCGTTTTTAGCATGAAGGGCTGTTGAATTTTGTCCAAAGCCTTTTCTGCATCTATTGAGATAATCATGTGGTTCTTGTCTTTGGTTCTGTTAATATGCTGGATTACGTTGATTGATTTGCGAATGTTGAACCAGCCTTGCATCCCAGGGATGAAGCCCGTTTGATCATGGTGGATAAGCTTTTTGATGTGCTGCTGAATCCAGTTTGCCAGTATTTTATTGAGGATTTTTACATCGATGTTCATCAGGGATATTGGTCTAAAATTCTCTTTTTTTGTTGTGTCTCTGCCAGGCTTTGGTATCAGGATGATGTTGGCCTCATAAAATGAGTTAGGGAGGATTCCCTCTTTTTCTATTGATTGGAATAGTTTCAGAAGGAATGGTACCAGCTCCTCCTTGTACCTCTGGTAGAATTCAGCTGTGAATCCATCTGGTCCTGGGCTTTTTTTGGTGGGTAGGCTATTAATTGTTGCCTCAATTTCAGAGCCTGATATTGGTCTATTCAGGGATTCAACTTCTTCCTGGATTAGTCTTGGGAGAGTGTAAGTGTCCAGGAAATTATCCATTTCTTCTAGATTTTCTAGTTGATTTGCATAGAGGTGTTTATAGTATTCTCTGATGGTAGTTTGTATTTCTGTGGGGTCGGTGGTGATATCCCCTTTATCATTTTTTATTGCGTCTATTTGATTCCTCTCTCTTCTTTATTAGTCTTGCTAGCGGTCTGTCAATTTTGTTGATCTTTTCAAAAAACCAACTCCTGGATTCATTGATTTTTTGGAGGGTTTTTTGTGTCTCTATCTCCTTCAGTACTGCTCTGATCTTAGTTATTTCTTGCCTTCTGCTAGCTTTTGAATGTGATTGCTCTTGCCTCTCTAGTTCTTTTAATTGTGATGTTAGAGTGTCAATTTTAGATCTTTCCTGCTTTCCCTTGTGGGCATTTAGTGCTATAAATTTCCCTCTACACACTGCTTTAAATGTGTCCCAGAGATTCTGGTATGTTGTATCTTTGTTCTCATTGGTTTCAAAGAACATCTTTATTTCTGCTTTCATTTCCTTATGTACCCAGTAGTCATTCAGGAGCAGGTTGTTCAGTTTCCATGTAGTTGAGCAGTTTTGATTGAGTTTCTTAGTCCTGAGATCTAGTTTGATTGCACTGTGGTCTGAGAGACAGTTTGTTATAATTTCTGTTCTTGTACATTTGCTGAGGAGTGCCTTACTTCCAATTATGTGGTCAATTTTGGAATAAGTGTAATGTGGTGCTGAGAAGAATGTATATTCTGTTGCCTTGGGGTGGAGAGTTCTATAGATGTCTATTAGGTCCGCTTGGTGCAGAGATGAGTTCAATTCCTGGATATCCTTGTTAACTTTCTGTCTCGTTGATCTGTCTAATGTTGACAGTGGAGTGTTGAAGTCTCCCATTATTATTGTATGGGAGTCTAAGTCTCTTTGTAAGTCTCTAAGGGCTTGCTTTATGAATCTGGGTGCTCCTCTATTGGGTGCGTATATATTTAGGATAGTTAGCTCTTCCTGTTGAATTGATCCCTTTACCATGATGTAATGGCCTTCTTTGTCTCTTTTGATCTTTGATGGTTTAAAGTCTGTTTTATCAGAGACTAGGATTGCAACCCCTGCTTTTTTTTGTTCTCCATTTGCTTGGTAGATCTTCCTCCATCCCTTTATTTTGAGCCTATGTATGTCTCTGCATGTGAGATGGGTCTCCTGAAGACAGCAGACTGATGGGTCTTGACTCTTTATCCCATTTGCCAGTCTGTGTCTTTTAATTGGAGCACTTAGTCCATTTACATTTAAGGTTAATATTGTTATGTGTGAACTTGATCCTGCCATTATGATATTAACTGGTTATTTTGCTCATTAGTTGATGCAGTTTCTTCCTAGACTCGATGGTCTTTACATTTTGGCATATTTTTGCAATGGCTGGTACCAGTTGTTCCTTTCCATGTTTAGGGCTTCCTTCAGGGTCTCTTGTAAGGCAGGCCTGGTGGTGACAAAATCTCTAAGCATTTGCTTATCTGTAAAGAATTTTATTTCTCCTTCACTGATGAAACTTAGTTTGGCTGGATATGAAATTCTGGGTTGAAAATTCTTTTCTTTAAGAACGTTAAATATTGGCCCCCACTCTCTACTGGCTTGTAGAGTTTCTGCCGAGAGATCGGCTGTCAGTCTGATGGGCTTCCCTTTGTGGGTAACCCGACCTTTCTCTCTGGCTGCCCTTAAGATTTTTTCCTTCATTTCAACTTTGGTGAATCTGGCAATTATGTGTCTTGGAGTTGCTCTTGTGGAGGAGTATCTTTGTGGCGTTCTCTGTATTTCCTGAATTTGAATGTTGGCCTGCCCTGCTAGGTTGGGGAAGTTCTCCTGGATGATATCCTGAAGAGTGTTTTCCAATTTGGTTCCATTTTCCCCCTCACTTTCAGGCACCCCAATCAGACGTAGATTTGGTCTTTTGACATAATCCCATACTTCTTGCAGGTTTTGTTCATTTCTTTTTCTTCTTTTTTCTTTTGGTTTCTCTTCTCGCTTCATTTCATTCATTTGATCCTCATTCGCTGATACTCTTTCTTCCAGTTGATCGAGTCGGTTACTGAAGCTTGTGCATTTGTCACGTATTTCTCGTGTCATGGTTTTCTTCTCTGTCATTTCGTTTATGACCTTCTCTGCATTAATTAGTCTAGCTGTCAATTCTTCCACTCTTTTTTCAAGATTTTTAGTTTCTTTGCGCTGGGTACGTAATTCCTCCTTTAGCTCTGAGAGGTTTGATGGACTGAAGCCTTCTTCTCTCATCTCATCAAAGTCATTCTCTGACCAGCTGTGATCCGTTGCTGGCGATGGGCTGCGCTCCTTTGCAGGGGGAGATGCGCTCTTATTTTTTGAATTTCCAGCTTTACTGCCCTGCTTTTTCCCCATCTTTGTGGTTTTATCTGTCTCTAGTCTTTGATGATGGTGACTTACTGCTGGGGTTTTGGTATAGGTGTCCTTCCTGTTTGATAGTTTTCCTTCTGACAGTCAGGACCTTCAGCTATAGGTCTGTTGGAGATTGCTTGAGGTCCACTCCAGACCCTGTTTGTCTGGGTATCAGCAGCAGAGGTTGCAGAAGATAGAATATTGCTGAACAGGAGTGCACCTGTCTGATTCTTGCTTTGGAAGCTTCCTCTCAGGGGTGTACTCCACCCTGTGAGGTGTGGGGTGTCAGACTGCCCCTAGTGGGGGATGTCTCCCAGTTAGGCTACTCAGTGGTCAGGGACTCACTTGAGCAGGCAGCCTGCCCCTTCTCAGATCTCAACCTCCGTGTTGGGAGATCCACTGCTCTCTTCAAAGCTGTCAGACAGAGTCGTTCGCGTCTGCACAGGCCTCTGCTGCTTCCCCTGTTATTTTTTTTAGCTGTACTCTCTCCCCAGAGGCAGAATCTGCAGAGACAGGCAGGTTTCCTTGAGCTGCTGTGAGCTCCACCCAGTTCGAGCTTCCCAGCGGCTTTGTTTACCTACTTAAACCTCAGCGATGGCGGGCGCCCCTCCCCCAGCCTCGCTGCTGCCTTGTGGTTAGATTGCCGCAGACTGCTGTGTTAGCAAGGAGGGAGGCTCCGTGGGTGTGGGACCCTCCCGGCCAGGTATGGGATAAATTCTCCTGGTGTGCCGGTGTGCTTACAGCGCAGTATTGGGGTGGGAGTTACCCGATTTTCCAGGTGTTGTGTGTCTCAGTTCCCCTGGCTAGGAAAAGGGACTCCCTTCCCCCTTGTGCTTCCCAGCTGAGGCGATGCCTCGCCCTGCTTCAGCTCTCGCTGGTCAGGCTGCAGCAGCTGACCAGCACCGATTGTCTGGCACTCCGGAGTGAGATGACCCCAGTACCTCAGTTGAAAATGCAGAAATCACTGGTCTTCTGTGTCGCTCACGCTGGGAGATGGAGACTGGAGCTGTTCCTATTCGGCCATCTTGCTCCGCCCCCTCAATAATTTTATTTAGTGAATATAGGTATAATGCCATATTTCTATCATGTGACCATATACCATATCACTGTCAAAAAGGGAGTAAATTGTAGTTTTATATCATAAGAAGAGAAGAGTAGAAAACTTCTCAGCAGTGGTTCTTGAAGGGAGGGGGCATTTCTGATTGTCATGGTGACTGGAAAGAGGTTGTGACTGTCATTTAGTATGTGGGAGGTGGGGATGCTCAGTGTGCTTCAGTGGCTGCATGGGTAGTAAGAGCCAGTCCTGAACAGTGAATTATTTGATCCAAAATGCCAATAGTGTCATGTGGAAAAAACTTCAAAAGAGGCTGTTTGGAGCAATCGTCATTGTTTCAAATTGTTTGACATAGTTGCCAAGTGCTACCAAAAGCCACAGTTAACATACAGTTATGCCTGTAATTCCAGCACACTGGGAGACTGAGACCAGCAGATCACTTGAGGTCTGGAGTTTCATAGGAGCCTGAGCAACATGGTGAAACCTTGTCTCTAATAAAAGTATAACAATTAGTTGGATGTGGTGGCACATGCCTGTAATCCCAGCTACTCAGGAGCCTGAGGCACGAAAATTGGTTGACCCCGGAGAAGGAGGTAGCAGTGATTCGAGATCACACCTGTGTACTCCAGCCTGGGCGACAGAGCAAGACTCCATCTTGGGGGAAAAAAAAAAAAAAAAAAACTTACAGTATTGCAAATAGCCAACTGGCTATGTGTAGATGCTGGCATATTTGAATGGTCTCCCGATCCATCCTTGATTGTCCTGACACTGAATTTTCATGGTGGTGGGCAGTAGTAAAGTCGTCATCATCTCTGAAATTCTAAGATTATACAAGTTCTTTTCCTTGTACATAACCATTGTTGATTGCCTAGATAGGAGGGTAAAACTGTGAATTTCACATTTGTAAGTCTTTTCCTAATCCATTTAACATTGGATTGAAGGACGGGGTGAGTAGTTGGATGGACTGAACTAATACCCATATGTGCTGTAAGAGACTCCATCCATTGATCTGGGGAGAGTATCAAATGGCCAGATAGCCATATTTTTTTAGTAGAAGAATGAAAGAAGCCAAAAATTTTGCTAATTCCATTTTAGGGTTGAATTGAATTCAAGTGAAATATATATATATATTTCCCTGTATGTATATTTTGTTCTCTCTATATATTTTGTTCCTATATGTATATATTTTCCTTTATATATATATTCTTTTATGTATATGTATATTTTTCTTTATGTATATTTTCCCTTTATATGTATTTTTTCCTTTATGTATATATATATATAT
>NW_022328642.1:0-2107 GCF_002776525.5 Piliocolobus tephrosceles | reverse complement strand
TTTTTTTTTTTTTTTTTTTTGGAGACGGAGTCTCATTTCATCACCCAGGGCCAGGATGAAGTGCAATGGCATGATCTTGGCTCACTGCAAACTCCACCTCCTGGGTTCAAGGGATTCTTCTGCCTCAGCCTCCCTAGTAGCTGGGATTACAGGCTTACACCACCATACCTGGCTAATTTTTGTATTTTTAGTAGAGGTGGGGTTTCACCATGTTGGCCAGGCTGGTCTTAAACTCCCAACCTCCGGTGATCTGCCTGCCTTAGCATCCCAAAGTACTGGGATTACAGGCATAAGCCACTGTGCCCCGCCAAATTCAAGTGAAAATATGTTTAACAGCATTTTTTAAAGCTCAGGAATTCAGGCAAAACTGAGTTTTGATTTGTGTAGTGTAGGTTTCCGTGCATCTCTGTTGCAATGTTACTGACAGTATGGGAAATGATTCCTAAAGTCATTTGAATGTTTATTCCTTTAAACCACATTTGATTTGATTGGAATAAATTAGTTGTCATTGTTTTCTAGTTTACTATATCATTTTGCCCATTTTCACATTTTATCCTGTAATTTTTTTTTTTTTTTTTTGAAACAGGGTCTTGCTGTATTGCCCAGGCTGGAGTGCAGTGTCATGATCTTCTTGGCTCACTGCAAACTCCACCTCCTGGGTTCAAGGTATTCTCCTGCCTCAACCTCCCAAGTAGCTGGGATTACAGGGACCCACCAACACGCCTGGCTAATTTTTTTATTTTTAGTAGAGACGGGGTTTCACCATGTTGGCTACGCTTGTCTCAAACTCTGGACCTCAAGTGATCTGCCCTTCTCAGCCTCTTAACGTGCTGGGATTACAGGCATAAGCCACTGCACCTGGCCTGAAATTTTTTTTTTTTTAAACAGTCTTGCTCTCTCACTCAGGCTAGAGTGCGGTGGTGCAGTCTCACTCACTGCAACCTTTGCCTCTGGGCCTCAAGCGATCCTCCCACCTCAGCCTCTTGAGTAGCTGGAACTAGAAGCATATGCCACCACCCCAGCCAATTTTTGTATTTTTTGTAAAGAGCTTTTGCCATGTTGCCCAGGCTGGTCTCAAATTCCTGGATTCCTCTGCCTGCCTTGGCCTCCCTAAGTGCTGGAATTACAGGTGTGAGCCACTGTGCTTGGCCATGAATTTTTCATGTCACTTTTATGTGAACCTTTTTCTCCCCTTAACTGTTAGTGGAATACCTATATTTCTAGTGGTTTTTATATCTCTCACTTGAGAATTTTCATAACTGCTTGCAGCTTAATGCTTTAATTGTCTGTTATTTACTAGTAGAGTCTGGTTGTTTAGAATGTTCTATGAATCCGTCTCAATGCTTCCCTGGAAGGCTAAGTGTAGTTTTATGATTAATCACTGTGATTTTGTAAAAAGTAAATTATACATTGGAGCACTGATAGTTTTAAAACCTTCACCAACTTTTTCCTTTGTATTATTCACCTTTAGCTTGGAAATTGTGAACACTTTTGCTACTCTGTATCTGAATGCTACGGTTTCTTATTGCAGAGAGACAACTGGGTGGATCCACGAACTCTGTGTCTAAACTGCTCCACTATGTAGGGTGGCTGCCCACTACTGCAGTGCATGTGGAGAGCAACAGAACTTTCTTGCTGCACTTTATTTTGGATTTCTATGAGAAGGTAATACACGTTACATTTTCCCCATTGGGATTTTTGTGAAGGCTATTCACTTTATTGGCATATTATTTAAATTTTATGCACAAATACTAAGGTGGGCTGTGATCTCATTAGCATCATTAAAATAACCTCATATTTTGAAGTGCATGATTATTTTCTCGCCAGAATAATTGACTTTCATAAACCATGTGGAAAAACAAATGCCTTTTTTTTTTTTTTTTTTTTTTTTTTAAGGTTCAGGCACCACTACGTTACCGTGTGTTAACACCGGCCCTAGACAGAAGTCTGTTGTTAGCATTATTTTTTCTTCCTTCCATTCCTAACTCCTGGCGGAAACCAAATATTTCTTGTTGTTTCTTCAGATCTCCATGTCTACCTTTCAACTGCCTTCGTTGGTACCCTTTTATTGTGTTACAGTATATAACCTGGACAGAACTATAGGTTG
>NW_022328641.1:0-4920 GCF_002776525.5 Piliocolobus tephrosceles | reverse complement strand
TTTAATTGGAAGTTTGTGTGTTTTACCATTGACTTTTGAGAAATTAGATAGTCTAGATATGAGTTCTTTATCGGATGTGTGGTTTGCACATTTTTATACCAATCTGTAACTTGTCTTTTCATCGTCTTCATGAGATGTTTTGAAGAGCATAAGTTTTTAATTTTGGTGAAGTCCAGTTTATCAGTTTTGTAAAAATGTTGTCGTATCTAAGAACTGTTCACTAAGTCTTTGGACCAAAGATTTCCTCCTATTTTTAAAAATTGTGTAATATATTTTACATTTTAATTGTGGTGCATTTTGAGATAATTTTTGTATAGGGCATGAAGTGTAAATTGAGATTTTTTTTTTTTTTTTTTTTTTTTTTTGCCTATGGATATCCATTTGTTCCATGCAGCACCATTACCCTTCATTGAATGAATAGCTTTTTCACCTGTGTCAAAAATCAGTTGACTGTACTTGTATGAGACTATTATAGTCCCACATTATATTTCTTTTTCAATATTGTTTTAGCTATTCTAGTTACTTCGCCTTTGCATATACATATTATAATAATTTCATTATGTTAAAATCTTATTGAGTGTTTGATAGGAATTAAAGCTATAAATTATCAATTTTTTTTTTTTTTTTTACGGAGTCTCGCTCTGTCGCCCAGGCTGGAGTGCAGTGGCCGGATCTCAGCTCACTGCAAGCTCCGCCTCCCGGGTTCACGCCATTCTCCTGCCTCAGCCTCCCGAGTAGCTGGGACTACAGGCGCCCGCCACCTCGCCCAGCTAGTTTTTTGTATTTTTTAGTAGAGACGGGGTTTCACCGTGTTAGCCAGGATGGTCTCGATCTCCTGACCTCGTGATCCGCCCGTCTCGGCCTCCCAAAGTGCTGGGATTACAGGCTTGAGCCACCGCGCCCGGCCTCAATTTTGTGACAGTTAACATCTTTACTGTTCTGAGTCTTATTTTGAGTCTTATAATCCATAAACACAAGATATTTCTCCATTTACTTAGATCTTGATTTCTTACTTCAGTGTTTTATAGTTTTCAGTATAAAAGTCCTGTACATGTTATATGTATACCTCAGTATTTCATTTGGTTGGATAATTGTTAATGGCATTGTGTTTTAAATTTCTGTTTGCATGCAAAGGTTGCTAGTTTATAGAAATGTAATTGATTTTTGTATGTTTGTTCTTTTATGCTGAGATCTTGCTGAACTTTCTAGGAAGGCTTTTTGTAGATTCCTTGTGATTTTTTAACATAAGCTGTCATATGATCTATGTATAGGGTCATTTTACTGTCTTCCTTTCTAATCTGTATGCCTTTTATTTCCTTTTCTTGCCATATTACACTGGCTAGGACTTCTAGTACTGTGCAGAGTAAGAGTGGTGAGATTAGTCATCCTTGTCTTGTTCCCAACCTTCAGGGGAAAACAACTCTTTCACCAAATGATACTAGCAGGTCCTTTGTGGATATTCTTCATCAAATGGTGGAACTTCTACTGTATTCCTAGTTTTCTGAGAATATTGACTATGAATGGATATTGAATCTTGTCAAATACTTTTTATGTATATACTGCTGTGATTACATGATTTTTCTTCATTACTCCATTAATATAGTAGACTTTGTTGACTGGTTTTCAAATATTGAACCAGCCTTACACACTTGGAATAAACCTTACTTGGTAATGTCATATAATTCTTTTTATTTATCATTTGATTCTATTTGAAATATTTTGTTAAGTAGTTTTGCATTTATGAGAGAAATTGGTCTGTAGTTTTGTACTACCTTTGTCTGGTTTTCATATCAGCATAAGTCTGGCCTCATAAAATTAGTTGGAAAGTGTCCCTTCCAGTTTTCTGGAAGAGGTTGTATAGAAGTGGTGTTTATTCTTCATTACATGTTTGGTAGAGTTATCTAGTGAAACCATCTGGGCCTAGGGACTTCTTTTTGGGGAGTTTTACAAATCAATTTCTTTAAGTCATATATATGGATATTCAAATTAATTCAATTAGGTGAATTGTGGTATTTTTGCTTTTCTAACAATTAGTCCATTTTATATAAGTTGTCACATTTATATGTGTAAAAATGTTGAGACCATTCCATTGTTATCATTTCGATGTCTTTAGGATCTGTATTTATACACCTGTTTTATTCTTTATATTGGTCATTTCTGTCCTCTTACTCTCTCTTTTTTTTTATTCACTCTTCCTAGAGGTTTTACCATGTTACTGCTCTTTTCAGTCAACCAGCTTTTTCTCTCATTGATTTTTCTCTTTTGTTTTTTTTGGTTTTAATTTAATTGATTTCTACTTTTTACTTTTGTTTCTGTTAGGATTATTGTGCTGTTTGTCTAGTTTTTTAATGTGAGATCATGGACTATTAATTTGAGACTTTCCCTCTTTTCTAATGTACACATTTAGTACCATAAAAAGCTCAGCATTGCTTTAGCTGCATCACACAAATTGCATGTCGGGTTACTAAGACATGTCTCTTATTTATGTCTAGAAGACATATTCTTCTTTGATTGAACACTCAATCATACAGTATGAGACTGAAGAAATGCAATTAAAACTTAACAACTGTTTAGTTAATATCCACTCTTTGATAGACACCAGTGCAGTTCTCAAGTTACTTAATAGCACAGCCTTAATTTTCATAGGGTGATTTGAAGAGTTTCTGAGGCCAAGAAAACCTTTCTATTAAAAAAATTGTGATATTTTTTGAAGCTGGGTAAAGGATATATGAGGGGAAGGGTTCACTGAACTCTTTACTTTTTTAAAGAAAATTTTCAAATTCAAAGAAAAAGATAAGCGGTGCTTGAGAATAGCTCTAAGGAAGTCTAGGAATAAGCCAAATAAGGAAATATAAACATTCCAAGCAGATAAAAGTACAAGCACAAAGACCCCTGGTAGAAGAGAAGATAGTGAGTACAGAGTCCTGAAAAAGAACCAGTACACCTGGAACGAAGAAAGCAAGAAGGAATATGGTACAGATGTGGAAGTGGAATAAGTGAATATATATTATTGAGGCTATATTCTGGTTTTTAAGCAATAAGCAATCATTGAGGGTTTTAAGTAAAATAGTAATCAACCATATCTGCTAAGAAATGTAATTTTTTGGCACTAAAAAAATTACAGGTGCATTAGTTTTTACTCAGCAACATATACAATATTCAGCAACAATACCTGTGTAAACACAAAATGTTATATACGCAAGGTTATTCATTGCAGCATTGTTTGTAATAGCAATAGAATATCAACAACCCAAATGTACGTCATTGACTAATTGGCTAAAAGTGTGTTACTTCTACACACAAATGAAGACTATGTAACCATAAAATGGGCGAGAGCCTATATACAAATAAGAAGTGATATTCCGTAAATATTAAGTCAAAAGAAGCAGTAGAATGGTGTCCATAGAAAGCCATCTTTGAGTAAGAAGAGAAGAGAGAGGAATATATGTGATTGTTGATACTTACATAAATGAAACACTGGGAGAAAAATCAGAAAGTAATAAAATACAGCAGGTGGGGGGTGAGTGAGCGGAACAGGAATGGAAGTGGGACTTTTAATATACCTTTTTATACAGTTTGGATTTTTGAACTACATACATGTTTTTCATATTGAAAGATTACAGTAAATTTAAAAGGCAGTTCTTAAATGTGAACGTTTTAGAGACTGATGGTTCCAGATAAGATTGATTACAGATACTTCCTCCTGTTCCTCTCCTTAAGTACAGCTAAAACCGCTAGGCATTATTTGCAAAAACATAAGAAGACTTGAACAGTGAGAGAAGGAAACAGACAGGCTAGGGACATTGGAACCCAAGAAATGACACCTCTTTCTCAGTTTTATTTTTGCCTAATGTATCAGCCTGAAACACCAATTGGCACAGACAAAAAAAAAGTCCCAAGTAAAGTCTGCTTCCTCTAGACAAAAGAACAGGAATGCAACCACCCAGAAAGAAAATTTTAGACAACTGCCCTACTCTAACTAACCACTATGGAAAAAACCTGCAACTCTCTCCTATCACCAAAAACTGACTTCCACCCTGGTCCTAGTATCAGAGTACTCCTACTTTGCTTCCTTTTTAATTATAAATTCCATCTTTAGATTATCCCTTTGCTACTGTAACTCCAGCATAAGCTGTTAAAAGTAACCGTGCAGCTTCTCCAGCACTTTGCTGCCTAGAAAGTTCTTCCACCAGTTATATTAGTTCACCACTCTTAAGTTTTGCCTTCCGTAAAGCCTTGAGGATACAATGCAGCCACGTTCTTTGCTACTGTGTAAAAAGGATGACCTTTTTTCCAGCTCCTAATACATGCTTCTTCATTTCCATCTGAGGTCTTAGAATGGTCTCTACTGTTTATGTTTCTATCAGCATTTTCTTCACAACCATTTAACAAATTTGTAAGAAGTTTGAAACTTTCCTTTGTTTTCCTGTCTTCATTTGAGCCACCCTTAAGGTAGAATCACCCTGAATGCTCCATTCATGGCAGTATAGACATTTTCTGGCCTGCTCACTACCCAGTTCCAAAGCTACTTCTGCATTTTCAGGTGTTTGTAAAGCAACAACCCACTCCTCGGTACCAATTTTCTATCTTAGTCTGTTTTGTGTTGCCATAACATAACACGTGAGACCGGGTGATTATTCTAAAGAAAAAACATTCATTTAGCTCACAATTCTGGTGGCTGGGAAGTCCCAAATTGGACAGCTTCATCTAGTGAGGACGTCATGTGGCTTCAACTCATGGCAGAAAGTGGAAGGGGGGCAAGCATGTGCAAAGAAATTGCATGGAAGCAAAAGTGTGAAACTGAGGAAGCCAGACTCTCTAAACAACTCACTGTCACAGGAACTAATCCATTCCTGTGAGAGCAAGAACTCACCCCCATGGGATGGTGTATTAGTCTGTTCTCATGCTGCTGTGAAGAAA
>NW_022328640.1:0-4920 GCF_002776525.5 Piliocolobus tephrosceles | reverse complement strand
TTTCTTCACAGCAGCATGAGAACAGACTAATACACCATCCCATGGGGGTGAGTTCTTGCTCTCACAGGAATGGATTAGTTCCTGTGACAGTGAGTTGTTTAGAGAGTCTGGCTTCCTCAGTTTCACACTTTTGCTTCCATGCAATTTCTTTGCACATGCTTGCCCCCCTTCCACTTTCTGCCATGAGTTGAAGCCACATGACGTCCTCACTAGATGAAGCTGTCCAATTTGGGACTTCCCAGCCACCAGAATTGTGAGCTAAATGAATGTTTTTTCTTTAGAATAATCACCCGGTCTCACGTGTTATGTTATGGCAACACAAAACAGACTAAGATAGAAAATTGGTACCGAGGAGTGGGTTGTTGCTTTACAAACACCTGAAAATG
The DNA here is from genome assembly GCF_002776525.5 of Piliocolobus tephrosceles. Taxonomy (NCBI): domain Eukaryota; kingdom Metazoa; phylum Chordata; class Mammalia; order Primates; family Cercopithecidae; genus Piliocolobus; species Piliocolobus tephrosceles. The sequence continues at coordinate 4,534 of NW_022328640.1, read as the reverse complement.
CAGAAGTAGCTTTGGAACTGGGTAGTGAGCAGGCCAGAAAATGTCTATACTGCCATGAATGGAGCATTCAGGGTGATTCTACCTTAAGGGTGGCTCAAATGAAGACAGGAAAACAAAGGAAAGTTTCAAACTTCTTACAAATTTGTTAAATGGTTGTGAAGAAAATGCTGATAGAAACATAAACAGTAGAGACCATTCTAAGACCTCAGATGGAAATGAAGAAGCATGTATTAGGAGCTGGAAAAAAGGTCATCCTTTTTACACAGTAGCAAAGAACGTGGCTGCATTGTATCCTCAAGGCTTTACGGAAGGCAAAACTTAAGAGTGGTGAACTAATATAACTGGTGGAAGAACTTTCTAGGCAGCAAAGTGCTGGAGAAGCTGCACGGTTACTTTTAACAGCTTATGCTGGAGTTACAGTAGCAAAGGGATAATCTAAAGATGGAATTTATAATTAAAAAGGAAGCAAAGTAGGAGTACTCTGATACTAGGACCAGGGTGGAAGTCAGTTTTTGGTGATAGGAGAGAGTTGCAGGTTTTTTCCATAGTGGTTAGTTAGAGTAGGGCAGTTGTCTAAAATTTTCTTTCTGGGTGGTTGCATTCCTGTTCTTTTGTCTAGAGGAAGCAGACTTTACTTGGGACTTTTTTTTTGTCTGTGCCAATTGGTGTTTCAGGCTGATACATTAGGCAAAAATAAAACTGAGAAAGAGGTGTCATTTCTTGGGTTCCAATGTCCCTAGCCTGTCTGTTTCCTTCTCTCACTGTTCAAGTCTTCTTATGTTTTTGCAAATAATGCCTAGCGGTTTTAGCTGTACTTAAGGAGAGGAACAGGAGGAAGTATCTGTAATCAATCTTATCTGGAACCATCAGTCTCTAAAACGTTCACATTTAAGAACTGCCTTTTAAATTTACTGTAATCTTTCAATATGAAAAACATGTATGTAGTTCAAAAATCCAAACTGTATAAAAAGGTATATTAAAAGTCCCACTTCCATTCCTGTTCCGCTCACTCACCCCCCACCTGCTGTATTTTATTACTTTCTGATTTTTCTCCCAGTGTTTCATTTATGTAAGTATCAACAATCACATATATTCCTCTCTCTTCTCTTCTTACTCAAAGATGGCTTTCTATGGACACCATTCTACTGCTTCTTTTGACTTAATATTTACGGAATATCACTTCTTATTTGTATATAGGCTCTCGCCCATTTTATGGTTACATAGTCTTCATTTGTGTGTAGAAGTAACACACTTTTAGCCAATTAGTCAATGACGTACATTTGGGTTGTTGATATTCTATTGCTATTACAAACAATGCTGCAATGAATAACCTTGCGTATATAACATTTTGTGTTTACACAGGTATTGTTGCTGAATATTGTATATGTTGCTGAGTAAAAACTAATGCACCTGTAATTTTTTTAGTGCCAAAAAATTACATTTCTTAGCAGATATGGTTGATTACTATTTTACTTAAAACCCTCAATGATTGCTTATTGCTTAAAAACCAGAATATAGCCTCAATAATATATATTCACTTATTCCACTTCCACATCTGTACCATATTCCTTCTTGCTTTCTTCGTTCCAGGTGTACTGGTTCTTTTTCAGGACTCTGTACTCACTATCTTCTCTTCTACCAGGGGTCTTTGTGCTTGTACTTTTATCTGCTTGGAATGTTTATATTTCCTTATTTGGCTTATTCCTAGACTTCCTTAGAGCTATTCTCAAGCACCGCTTATCTTTTTCTTTGAATTTGAAAATTTTCTTTAAAAAAGTAAAGAGTTCAGTGAACCCTTCCCCTCATATATCCTTTACCCAGCTTCAAAAAATATCACAATTTTTTTAATAGAAAGGTTTTCTTGGCCTCAGAAACTCTTCAAATCACCCTATGAAAATTAAGGCTGTGCTATTAAGTAACTTGAGAACTGCACTGGTGTCTATCAAAGAGTGGATATTAACTAAACAGTTGTTAAGTTTTAATTGCATTTCTTCAGTCTCATACTGTATGATTGAGTGTTCAATCAAAGAAGAATATGTCTTCTAGACATAAATAAGAGACATGTCTTAGTAACCCGACATGCAATTTGTGTGATGCAGCTAAAGCAATGCTGAGCTTTTTATGGTACTAAATGTGTACATTAGAAAAGAGGGAAAGTCTCAAATTAATAGTCCATGATCTCACATTAAAAAACTAGACAAACAGCACAATAATCCTAACAGAAACAAAAGTAAAAAGTAGAAATCAATTAAATTAAAACCAAAAAAAACAAAAGAGAAAAATCAATGAGAGAAAAAGCTGGTTGACTGAAAAGAGCAGTAACATGGTAAAACCTCTAGGAAGAGTGAATAAAAAAAAAGAGAGAGTAAGAGGACAGAAATGACCAATATAAAGAATAAAACAGGTGTATAAATACAGATCCTAAAGACATCGAAATGATAACAATGGAATGGTCTCAACATTTTTACACATATAAATGTGACAACTTATATAAAATGGACTAATTGTTAGAAAAGCAAAAATACCACAATTCACCTAATTGAATTAATTTGAATATCCATATATATGACTTAAAGAAATTGATTTGTAAAACTCCCCAAAAAGAAGTCCCTAGGCCCAGATGGTTTCACTAGATAACTCTACCAAACATGTAATGAAGAATAAACACCACTTCTATACAACCTCTTCCAGAAAACTGGAAGGGACACTTTCCAACTAATTTTATGAGGCCAGACTTATGCTGATATGAAAACCAGACAAAGGTAGTACAAAACTACAGACCAATTTCTCTCATAAATGCAAAACTACTTAACAAAATATTTCAAATAGAATCAAATGATAAATAAAAAGAATTATATGACATTACCAAGTAAGGTTTATTCCAAGTGTGTAAGGCTGGTTCAATATTTGAAAACCAGTCAACAAAGTCTACTATATTAATGGAGTAATGAAGAAAAATCATGTAATCACAGCAGTATATACATAAAAAGTATTTGACAAGATTCAATATCCATTCATAGTCAATATTCTCAGAAAACTAGGAATACAGTAGAAGTTCCACCATTTGATGAAGAATATCCACAAAGGACCTGCTAGTATCATTTGGTGAAAGAGTTGTTTTCCCCTGAAGGTTGGGAACAAGACAAGGATGACTAATCTCACCACTCTTACTCTGCACAGTACTAGAAGTCCTAGCCAGTGTAATATGGCAAGAAAAGGAAATAAAAGGCATACAGATTAGAAAGGAAGACAGTAAAATGACCCTATACATAGATCATATGACAGCTTATGTTAAAAAATCACAAGGAATCTACAAAAAGCCTTCCTAGAAAGTTCAGCAAGATCTCAGCATAAAAGAACAAACATACAAAAATCAATTACATTTCTATAAACTAGCAACCTTTGCATGCAAACAGAAATTTAAAACACAATGCCATTAACAATTATCCAACCAAATGAAATACTGAGGTATACATATAACATGTACAGGACTTTTATACTGAAAACTATAAAACACTGAAGTAAGAAATCAAGATCTAAGTAAATGGAGAAATATCTTGTGTTTATGGATTATAAGACTCAAAATAAGACTCAGAACAGTAAAGATGTTAACTGTCACAAAATTGAGGCCGGGCGCGGTGGCTCAAGCCTGTAATCCCAGCACTTTGGGAGGCCGAGACGGGCGGATCACGAGGTCAGGAGATCGAGACCATCCTGGCTAACACGGTGAAACCCCGTCTCTACTAAAAAATACAAAAAACTAGCTGGGCGAGGTGGCGGGCGCCTGTAGTCCCAGCTACTCGGGAGGCTGAGGCAGGAGAATGGCGTGAACCCGGGAGGCGGAGCTTGCAGTGAGCTGAGATCCGGCCACTGCACTCCAGCCTGGGCGACAGAGCGAGACTCCGTAAAAAAAAAAAAAAAAATTGATAATTTATAGCTTTAATTCCTATCAAACACTCAATAAGATTTTAACATAATGAAATTATTATAATATGTATATGCAAAGGCGAAGTAACTAGAATAGCTAAAACAATATTGAAAAAGAAATATAATGTGGGACTATAATAGTCTCATACAAGTACAGTCAACTGATTTTTGACACAGGTGAAAAAGCTATTCATTCAATGAAGGGTAATGGTGCTGCATGGAACAAATGGATATCCATAGGCAAAAAAAAAAAAAAAAAAAAAAAAAAATCTCAATTTACACTTCATGCCCTATACAAAAATTATCTCAAAATGCACCACAATTAAAATGTAAAATATATTACACAATTTTTAAAAATAGGAGGAAATCTTTGGTCCAAAGACTTAGTGAACAGTTCTTAGATACGACAACATTTTTACAAAACTGATAAACTGGACTTCACCAAAATTAAAAACTTATGCTCTTCAAAACATCTCATGAAGACGATGAAAAGACAAGTTACAGATTGGTATAAAAATGTGCAAACCACACATCCGATAAAGAACTCATATCTAGACTATCTAATTTCTCAAAAGTCAATGGTAAAACACACAAACTTCCAATTAAA
>NW_022328639.1:0-29205 GCF_002776525.5 Piliocolobus tephrosceles | reverse complement strand
TAATTTTCCCCATGGGATGGTGTATTAGTCCGTTCTCATGCTGCTGTAAAGAAACACCTGAAATTAGGTAATTATAAAGGGAAGAGGTTTAATTGACTCACAGTTCCACATGGTTGGGGAGGCCTCAGGAAACTTGCAATTATGGTGGAAGGCACCTCTTCACAGGGCAGCAGGAGAGAGAATGAGTGCCCAGTGAAGGGAAAGCCCATTATAAAACCATCAGCTCGTGTGAGAACTACCTCCCTATCACGAGAATATGATGGGGGAACCGTCCCTATGACCCAATTGTCTCTTCCTGGTCCCTCCCACGACACATGGGGATTATGGGAACTACAATTCAAGATGAGATTTGGGTGGGGACACAGCCAAACCATGTCAGAGGGCATTAATCTTATCATGAGGTATCCAGCCCCATGACCAAAACACCTCCCACTAAGCCCCACCTGCCAACACTGCATTAAGGATCAAACTTTAACGTGTTTTGATGGGGACAAACCATACCCAAACCATAGCAGGGGATACGTCAAAGAACAGGGGAGCCAACTGAAAGATCTCCAAGTAGCCAAAATTGCAACAGTTTGAGCAATAAAATAAACAACAGAGTATTGGTTTATAACCCAAAGTATGAAAAACTTGTGAGTCCATATTGATACAAATAATTGAATAAATAAGAGAGAATAGAAAATCTCTCAAATAGAAGAATTCCTAATAATTTGTGTAGTTACTCCTCTTCAAGGAAGTGGAGCGTAATTCTCCACTGCTGTAGTGAGCTGTGCCTGGTGACAGTCTTCTAAAAAGTATAATATGCATACTGGAGAAAAGGAATAACTGTAATGGAAAACCCTGGCATCTGTTACCTCCACTGGGTGATCAAAGTTATCAGTGATAAGTCTGTTGACGGCATATTCCCTTGATAAGATGTGATGAGAATGGTAGACACTTTGCCTCTGTGATCTTTCTCCCAGGAATACATAACCCCACTTCAGTTATGAGGAAAACATCAGATAAACCAAAACTGAAGAAAATTCTCCAGTGTCCTTTAAACTGTCAAGGTGATCCAAAATACCTTAAAACACTTAGTTTACAAGAGCCTAAGGAAACAGGGTGACTAAATGTAATGTGGAATATTGGATGAAGCTGTAGAACAAGAAAAAGACATTAGGTAAGAAGGAGCTCTGAATAAAGTGTAGACTTTATTTCATAATGTTATGTTATGAAAAAACTGCCATCGGAATTTCTGATATTATGTGAGAAAACTGCTGTGGTAATTTCAGATGGTAACGGTGAAGGAAATTTGGAGCCAGGTATACAAGAATTCTTTCCATCCTTTTAACTTTTCTGTAAATCTAAGTTATTCTAAAGTAAAACTTTTTTAAAAAGTAATTACATGTGCAGCAGCAGAGTAGACAGAGAAAAGAATTGCTGAACTTTATGACAGAACAATAGAAATGAGTCACTCTTTACAAAGAAAAAACTAGACTGAATAAAAATGAACAGAGCCCCAGAAACTGAAAGAAAATCTCTAATGTTTGTGTAATTTGAATCCCATAAGAAAAGGCTAAAAAAAATTCAAAGAAATAATGGCTAAAATTTTCCCAAGTGTGGCAAAGGTCATAAACCTAGAGATTCAACAAGCTGAGTAAATTCTATACAGGATAAACCCAAAGGAATTCATGCTAAGAAGCATAATTATGAAACTTCTGACAACTAAAGATAAAGAAAAAATCTGACAAGCAACAAAAGGGAAACAATATATTGCTTCTGGGGAAAAAGAATTGGAATGCCAGTGGATTTCTTATTAGAAACCACAGAGAACACATTTTTCAAGTGCTGAAAGAAAAGAATTGTTAACACAACTCTATATCCAGTGTAAGTATCTCTCGGAAATGAAGGGAAAATTGAGACATTCTCAGATGAAGGGAAACTAAGAGCTTATTGCCACCATACCTACCCCGAAAGAATGGAAGGAAGGAAGTTCTTGGAACAGAAAAGAAATCATAAAATGAAACTTTCAAGCATCAGGAAGGAAGAAAGAACAATGGAAAGAGTAAAAATGCTGGGAGATACAATACACTTGCCTTCCCTCTTGGGTTTTCTAATTTCGTTTGATGGTTGAAGGGAAAAATGTAACATTCTCTGATGTGGTTCTCAGTGTATACAGAGAAAATATTTAAGATTATCATGTTATAAACAGGAAGCCGATACATCTTTACACTTCACTTGAACTAGCAAAATATAATTCACCTGAACTAGTCACAGTGGACTGTGATAAGTAATATGTGTATAATTTAACATATAGAGTAACCACTAAAAAAAAACTTCAGTTGTATACTCAAAAACATAGAAACATAGGTAAGTAAAAAATTGAATTCAAAAACAAATGTTCAGGAGAGGAGATCAGGGAAAAATGAATAAAAATTCAAGGGAAGAAACAGAAAACAAATAAAATGGCAGATTAAAGCCCTAACACTTCAATAATTACATTAAATGGTCTAAATACACTAATTAAAAGACTGAAAGAATTGGTTTTTAAAATTCACCTAAATATATGCCATCTACACGAAATTCACTTCAAAAATAATAGGTAGATTGAAAGTAAAAGAATAGAAGAAGGTGTACCATGGAACATTAACCATAAAAAAGCAGGATTGGCTACGTTCATATCAAATAAAGCAGACTTCAGAGCACAGAAAATTGTTGATACAGAGTGATGTTACATGTCAGTCTGCCAAGAAGACAGCAATTTTTTTTCTTTTTTTTTTTTTTTGAGACAGAGTCTTGTTCTGTCGCCCAGGCTGGAGTGCAGTGGCGCGATCTCAGCTCACTGCAAACTCTGCCTGCTGGGTTCACGCCATTCTCCTAACTCAGCCTCCCAAGTAGCTGGGATTACAGGTACTCGCCACCACACCTGGCTAATTTTCTTTTCTTTTTTCTTTTCTTTTTCTTTTTTTTGTTTTTGTATTTTTAGTCGAGATGGGGTTTCACTGTGTTAGCCAGGATGGTCTCAATCTCCTGACCTCATGATCCACCCGTCTTGGCCTCCCAAAGTGCTGGGATTACAGGCATGAGCCACCGCGCCTGGCCTAAGACAGCAGTTTTAAAATCCTAAATGCTTCAACATTCCAAGAGATTACATCTTATGCAACTGTAGTACAATGTCAGTATCAGGAAGTTGACACTGGCACAACAGGTGTATAGTTCTGTGTTATTTATCACATGTATAGATTGGTATAACCACCACTACAGTCAAGTCAGCAGAACTATTCAGTCACCACAAAGAGCTTTTTCCTACCCCTTTATATAAAGTCAGCTCAACTCCTTTTACAATCCCTTAACTCATGGTAGTCACTAAGTTGGTAAGCTATCATTTCTTCTAATGCTTTTCAGCCCCTCCCTCTTCTCCCCTCCTGAAGCTTCTATGACACAATTGTTAGATATTACGTTATAGTCTTACAGGTCCCTGTGGCTTTAGCCTGTTTGCTGTCTGTTGTTTGGATTGGGTAATTTCTACTCTTCTCTATTAAAATTCATGGATTCTTTCCTCTGTCTTCTTTATTCTGCTGTTGAACCCATCCACTGAGCATTTATTTTTTAACTCTAAAATATCTACTTCATATATCTTCTCTTTCTTTGCTGAGACTTTCTGTTTTTGCTTCATGTTTCTGTTTGTTTAAACATTTATATGATGGCTTATTTAAAGACTTTATCAGATATTTTTAACTTCTGTGCCATCTCAGTGTTGGCATCTGTTGATTGTCTTTGCTTAATACAGTTGAAGTTGTCTTAGATCTTAGTATGACAAGTGATTTTAGATTGAACCTATTTGGCCGGGCGCGGTGGCTCACGCCTGTAATCCCAGCACTTTGGGAGGCTGAGGTGGGCGGATCGCCTGAGGTCAGGAGTTCGAGACCAGCCTGACCAACATGATGAAACCCCATCTAGCACTCCAGCCTGGCGACAGAGCGAGACTGTCTCAAAAAAAAAAAAAAAAAAAGATTGAACCTATTTGGAAATTATAAGATCTGTGTCTTATTTAATTAAATCTTCTCATGTAGCAGGCATTCTCTGACACCACTGTGGCAGGGGAGGTGGGGGGTGCTGCCTTATTATTGAAAGGTGGGCTGAAAGTCCAGCTTTCCTGCTCAGCCTCTGTCCGCACCTGGAGGAGGAGGGGTTGTCATTACCGCTGAATGGTAGTGGCAGTTCAGGATCCCCATTTTGCCTTCACTGATAATGCCCTGCATGGGAGGATCCGGAGTGCCTCCTTACTGCTCCCCATGGGACTTCGACTGACACTGGGGGGCAGGGGACCTTGTCACTGCCTGGCTTGGAGACATGTCTCAGCCCCCAGTCAACCCTCTCTGACATGTCCCTGGTGGAGCGGTAAGGGAGCCTTCTTCCAGCCTGGTGAGCACAGACATTTGAGTTCCCCACGTGGCCTTTCACGGCAGCAGTAGAGGTGGAGAATGTATTTTTTATTTTGTGTTTGGCTGAAATAAGAACAGTAGTTGTCTAAAAGTTTTCTGTCTTGCTAGGCTGCCTCTTTTCTGAACCTCTGGTTTGAGAGTACAAGTTTTGGGCTTTATGTTTTGTTTTGTTTTGTTTTTTCTGTCTCCACATTCATGTTGCTTGTTGCCAGCTTCTCCAGCTTCTAATTGGGAATATATCGTTGTCATTCCTTAAGTCCTGAGGTCCCTGAACAATCTGCTGTCTTCTCTCCACCTTTCAGCATCTTATGTTTTTAAATATATAATATCCATAGTGTTTAGCTATACCAGAAAAGACAGGAGGAAATACCTCTACTCCATATTCTAATAGAACATTGCTTTTTTATTTTAAATTTTTGACTCTTTGAAAATTTTTTTTACTATTATTCTTTTCTCACTTAATTCCTATTTGGAGAGCAAGATTTTTAAAAATCCTTTTAAAGTTTATTTAAACTCATTTCAGGGCCCATGATATGATTTCTCCTGGTTAAATGTTTCATATGTATTTGAAAATACGTGTTTTCCTTTTGGATCGGTGTTCTATAAATGGAGGTCATGTTGGTTGATAACATTCTTCAGGTCTTCTGTACTCCTCCTTATTTATTTGTAATCTACTTCTGTAAATTATTGAGAAAGGAGTTTTACTGTCCAGCTACAATTGTGGATTTGGTTATTCTTCCAGTTTCATCAGGATTTGCTTTATGTACTTTGAAGTAGTGTTATAAGATGGAAAAACATTTGTGATTGCTATATCCTCTTGATTAATTATTCCCTTTATCATTATGCAGAATTTCTCTTTATGTATGCTGTTTATATATTATGAAACCCATAATAAATAATATTGTCTAAAAAGATAACTTGAAAGATAATATTCTATTTAAAGAAAAGAATTCCAAGAATGAGAAAAGTATATTTTCATCCTCTTTTTTCCAGTTTATGGTGCTCTTTATCTCTATAAATTTTCTTATATAAACCAAAAATTTTCATAGTACCATTTTTCTTCTGTTGGGAACATTTAACATTTCTTGTAACACACATCAGTTGCTGATAAATTGTTTCCGTTTTTTTTTTTTTTTTTTTTTTGTCTGAAACATCTTTGCTAAGTATAGAATTTTAGGTTGATTTTTTTTCTTTCAATACTTTAAAAGTGTCACTTCATTGTCTTCCAGACTGTAAAATTTCTAACAAGAATTCAGCTTTAATTTTCTTTGTTCTTCTGCACATATTATGTCTTTTTCTGTCTGCATAAAATTTACTTTTTTTCAGCAGGTTTTAGCAATTTGATTATAATGTATATGGGTATGATTTTATGTTTCCTCTTGGCATTTATTTAGCTTCTTGGATCTGCAGGCTTATGTAGGTCATTAAAATTGGCAAATTTTGGCCACTGTTGCTTCAAAATTTTCTCTCCCGTTTTTCTTCTGGAATGCTGATTACATATATGTTAGACTACAAATTTATTTAACCACAGATCACAGATAACTCTGTTTATTATTTTCCAGTCTCTCTATGTGTTGCCCAGTCTGGTCTTGAACTCCCAGCTTCAGGCAATCCTCCTGCCCCACCCTCCCAAATACCGGGGATTACAGGTGTCACTGTGCCTGGCCGTATGGGCCATTTCTTATTTGGTTGTTACTGATTGATTTTTCTCCTTGATAAGAGTCTTGTATACCTAGTAGTTTTTTATTGGGTGCTAGATATTGTGAATTTTACATTGTCAGTTGCTAGATTTTGTTGTATTCTTTTACGTATTTCTGAGCCTTTTCTGGGATGTAGTTAAGTTACTTGGAATTAGTTCGATCATGTCAAGAGACACTTTAAGCTTTGTTGTGTTGGATTCAGAGCTCACTTTAGTCTAGAATTAATTTGGTCCCTCTTCTAAAGCAGTACCCTTCTGGTTATTCTACCCTGTTGGTCATTAATTAGGAGGTTTTTCTACCCTGGTTGGTGATGATCGTTGTCTATCAACAACAAAATCTAGCAACTCACAATGTAAAATTCACAATATCTAGCACCCAATAAAAAATTACTAGGTATGAATGACCATTCCTACCTTTGTGTACGCTGCAGTGATTTTTCAGCCTATTCTTTTTCACTGGTCTTTTCCTAACCTTGAGTGATCTTCTTATATGCTTATACAAGTCAGTACTCAGGACACCCTTCTGCAGATCTCCAGCGTTTTATATCAGCTCTCTCTTCACTGGCATTTACTCCCACAAGTTCTAGTTGCCAGGGATTCCTTAAACATCCCATTTTGTCACGTCAGCTTACCGAGTCTGCCGGCCTCTGTTTTGGTGTTCTCTTTTTCTGCTCCGGGTTGGCCACTCTCTCACAAGTAGCCTTTGATAATCATAGGGCTCACTTCATTGTTTCTCTGCTTTCAAGGATCCCTGTCTGCACTGCCTCTTGGCTAAAACCTAATTACCATTTTTTATATTTTGTTTGGTTTTTTAGTTGTCTGTTATGGAGCAGTAAGTCAGTTCCTTTTACCCTGTTACAGCCAGATATGGAAGTCCTCATGAAATCTCTTCCTTGACACCCAAGACATTGGCCATTTTAGAATTTTGTGTTATTTAGGTGTGCAATTTAGGGGTTCAAGGAGATTGACCATTTATAAGAATAAGAGAATGTTTTCTGGCCAGGTATGGTGGCTCACACCGCTATACTTTGGGAGGCCAGGGTGAGACAATTGCTTGAGGCCAGGAGTTCGAGACTAGCCTAGGTAACATAGTAAGACTCTGTCTTTACAAAAAAAACTTTAAAAAATTAGCCAGATATGGTGGTGCACACCTGTAGTCCCAGCTACTCAGGAGGCTGAGGCAGGAGGATTACTTGAACCCAGGAGTTTGAGGCTTCAGTGAGCCATGGTCGCACCACTGCACTTCAGCCTGAGTGACAAAGGGACCCTGTCTCTAAAAAAAGAGTAAGAAAATAAAGAAAATGGTTTTTTTGGGTTACTTCCTCAAAGAAGGTCCAGTGAGCACCCTGAATATGCGCCTTCTGAAACTGTACCTTTTTCACATTCAGAAACAGTAGAACCTATGCAACTAATGCAAATGCTAAATTATTTCCCATTTATAGGATACTGCTTTACAAAACCAGAACTGATCTTCACATTGGAGCAAGGAGAAGATCCGTGGTTATTAGAGGAGGAGAAAGGATTTCTAAGCAGGAACTCCCCAGGTGAGTTACTGAATTCAATGAGCCTTGAAGGACTCACACAACCCAGCATATAGTCATAATAATGGTTAAATTGTATACAGTGAAAAGATACAAAGAAAAATCAGCAAACATAAAAGGTACATGGGGCAAAGTTCATAGGAAACAAACCGTAAGCTTCTGAGAGTTCATACAGTTCCCCAAGCACAGTTCCCTAAGCAAGGAATTGCGAAAACCCATGTAAATGTTGTGTACCCAGAATTGGTGCCCAGGATTTTTATTGCGGGCTAACAATGTAGACACCCTCTGTCTAGCATGTGCCAAAAATCCAGACTTTGAGGTGGAAAACCGGTGTTCTCTATCATATTGTTTGTACAGGGCTGGCACAGTGAGCTCCTCAGCAGTTATGGGAATCTTGTTTCTAGATGCCAGCCAAAGGCAAACCTAATAAGAAAGTCTTTCTAAGAGTAGCAGTCTCAGGCCTACTGTTTCAACTCTTGTCTATACAAAACCTATGCAAATCCCTGGCATAACATAGAATAAGACAAACATATTTACCCTATCAACGAATGTAAGTGGATTAAATGCACCTATTAAGAGAAAATTCTATTGGATTTTGTTTAAGAGGTATATTTAAAAAATAATTGGAGAAGTTCAAAATACAGTTATGAATTGCTAAGGCAATAAACTACAATAATTCAGGTTTTATTTGCTTTAAATTCCTACTGCTATTGCATAATCTTGGAATACTTTATCCTATACTTTATCTCTTCTTTTTGTGAACTCAATAACTAACACTAAAGTTAAATTCAGGTCAAAAAATAGAGAAAAGAAAGGGCATTTTGATAATGCTAAAGTAGTTTAAAAGGATATGTTAAAAGTAGACAACTTTAAAATATATTTAAGAGTTTTGAATATTTGTGCACTATATTAGCGGGTTTCATAAAACAAAAAACCGCAAGTGTTCTGAGGAAATACGGAAACATATAGGTAGCGTAGCCTTTAATTTACCTTTTTGATTTCATACCGGAACCAGAGGATCACAACTGAGATCCTAGACTAGTGCTCAGCAAATGGGGACACAGGGAAAATTCTACCTGCTCCCTATTTCGGTCAGGAAAGATTTTTCTAGAACACAGCCATAGCTGTTCATTTACATGCTAATGCTGCGAGGTAGAAATGAGTAGCTGCAACAGAGACCACGTGATGAGCCCAGCGGAGAACATTTACCCTCTGGCCTTTTCAGAAAAAGTTTACTGACTCCTGCTCTAGAAGTTATAAATAACATATTTTATAAAAATGAATCTGATGTGTCTTTCAAAACTCTACTCTGTTAACAAAGAATGAACCCATTTTAAAATGACCATGGGACACTGACAAAATATAAAAGTAGTTTGTGCAAACATCAATAAATTCCACAAAGTAAGGATAGTATTGTCCAGTAAAACTATAAATTGCAAACAATGTGAGAAGAATTAAAGTCTGTCTGTCTTAAAATCAATAAGGACTATATATCTTTAAAAACATATTTAATCAAAGAGTAAATGAAAATCAAAATTGTCCAATATCCAGAAAATTTCAAAGGTAAAAAACATGCATATTAGAACCTTTGGGATATAGATAAAGCAGTGCTTAGAAAAAACTTTTAGTCTTATATTAGTCTCATATACTTGTTTTTTAAAGTGAGAACGTTTTCAAAGAAAACTAAGCAAAGCAAAAGATGTAATAAAAATAAGACCATATCAGTGTAAATTTTAAAGCCAAAAGTGGCTCTTGTAATAAAAATGACTGAATAAAATAGATAATCTCAATTAGAAAAAGGGGGAAAGCACTATTACTCACTTAAAGTTTTGATTTAAATTCCTACTTCTGTGGTATAGTTTGAAATCCTTTAGTGTATGCCTTATCTCTTCTTTTTGTAAACTCCTAATCTACTTGATAGATGTGTTTAAAAAAAATGAAACACTGTGCCAGAGAGCACATAGTTATTGAATGAGCTCCATTCCTACCTGGATTATAATCCACTAAAAACAATGGTCTCTGCTTTACTCTTCTATATATTGAGTCCATGCAATATAACATGTAAGTATTTTTAATAATATTGTGTATTAACTTCAAAGCCACTTGGGAGAGGTATTTCTTATTGATTCATTCAAAAAACATTATCCCTAAATGCAAACACCCAAGTCAAATTTCTGAGACTTTTGAATAATCAGGTGTAGGTTAGCATTGGGTCTGAGCACTTGTGTAGGAAAGAGGAGGTAATTTTGAGGCACACTGCTTTTTAAGAGTCACTGTCTTCATTTATATTACAGAGAGGTAAAAGCATATCAGAATGAAGGTTATATTTTGTAAAGGAGAACAAAGCTGCATAAAATAATGCTATTGATTAAAAAGTGAACTATTATTTTACGTACAACTAAGCAAGAGAAAATGCCATTTAACTGTGCACGAGAAGTAAGTTTTAAAATACTCCCTAATTTGAATGATGGTAACTTTCTTAAAAAATAATGAGTGTCAGATATATGAGTACTATCCATATATCCCTTGTTAAAATGAATAATATAGACAGTAACTACTTTCAGATTGTAAATAAATGTTCCTTACATTTGTGGGAAGACACAAGAAGCCTTTTGTGTGTATGTAATTTGGGAAATGCTTTGCGTTGCCTGAAGGGCATCTAGAATCTACATAGGTCTAAGGCTAAAAAGCAGAGTGACTCAGAGAAAGAATAGAAGACTGTTGCTGACAATATACTATTTACTGGTGATATCCTGTCAAGACTAGAGCAGAAAAGACTGTGGGCTATTGCAGTGACAGCTAGAACATGTAATGGGCCTGCAGTTAGTGTAAACCCTTCTTTTCCTGAGTATCTCTTAGGGCACTAAGGCAGTGTATTTAAAGCCTGGGGCTGACATTTTTGCATGGAATGTGGGTAGCAGTAAGGCAATAGCAGTCACATATACACAAGAAATTTATGATAAATAAATATAAAGGATACGTGTAAAGTTTTTAAGTCCAGGTTAAAATGTATGATCCTTAAGGTTCTCACAGTCAATAAAAACTAGTAATGTTAAACAGTAGATTGAAAACAGAATTAAGGATGGGACAAAGGCAAGGCTGGTTTTAGGGAAAAGAGTGAGCAAACTGAAAAGACAAAAGATTTGATGATCTAAAAAGATTCGCTATTGACCAGGTGCAGTGGCTCATGCCTGTAATCCTAGCACTTAGGGAGGCCGAGACAGGTGGATCACCTGAGATCAAGAGTTTGAGAGCAGCCTGGCCAACATGGCAAAACCTTATATCTACTAAAAATACAAAAATTAGCCAGGCATGGTGGCACATGCCTGTAATCCCAGCTACTCAGGAGGCTGAGACAGGAGAATCACTTGAACCCAGGAGGCAGAAGTTGCATTGAGCCAAGATCTCACCACTATACTCCAACCTGGGTGACAGTGAGACTCCATCTCAAAAAAAAAAAAAAAAAGATTTGCTATTGAACAACCCTGATACAATAAACCAAGTCACCAGAGCTAGGGCAGAGCAGTGAATCCAATCTAGGTGGAAAAATGACTTTAACTCCCATCAATTTTACATTTCTACTTACACATTTGTGTTCCTTTGATGATAATACAGACAGAATTAAAATGTGGTCTACAGTAGTATTTCTTTCAACATAAGGAAATTGGTGCCATTATAAATTTATTTTGTGATACGTAGAAAGGAAATTGAGCTCCAACTGGACTATTGTAGGCTAATGATTATTCTACCATTGTAATGTGTGTTTGCATAAGAATCTAGACTAGCATTACTCCCTAAGGCAAACCCTGTCTCAGATAAAACCACTAATCAATCCATTGATTTTTGTTGTTATCTACTTCATTTTGGTAATCTTTTTTTATTCATCCCATTCTCTGATTTTCCTGTTCCCAGGATCCAATACTCTTACATATACACCATTTTCAGTCTTTTTGTTGATTTATATCCTCTTCTCTATTCAGTTTTGAAATTTTTATTTTAAGATGCCAAATACAGACGTATATTCATTTCCCATTTCTTTTTCTACTACAAAAAAAATTTAAGCTAAAAAGGGAATATAGGGAATATACTTGAAATTACTTTATTGTTGAGAAACTGAGCCAGAAACTCAGGAATCAAATACATAATAAGGCATATATATACATATATGTCCCATTCCATAAGAAATGTGTTAAATATCATAAAGTTTGTTTAATTTTATCATTTTTAGAAGACTCCCAACCTGATGAAATCTCAGAGAAGAGCCCAGAAACTCAAGGCAAACATTTCTGGCAAGTTTTATTCACCAATAAATTATTGACTACAGAGCAAGAAATTTCAGGAAAACCACATAATCGGGACATAAACATTTTTCCTGCAAGAATGATGCCTTGTAAATGTGGCACTGTGGGGTCTGCTTACCAGGGTCTCATCCCGATGGCCCCACACTGTCAGTATTCAAAAGAAAAGGCTCATGAGCATAATGTATGTGACAAATGTCTCATCAGTATTAAGGATGGCAGAACTAACACTCAAGAGAAATCTTTTGCTTATAGTAAAAGTGTGAAAACCCTCAGTCATAAGGAGGACGTTATTCAATATCAGACAATTCATACTTTGGGGCAAGATTTTGAATATAATGGAAGTAGAAAAGCTTTTCTTAAAAAGGCTGCCCTTGTTACATCTGAAAGTACCTACCCAAAAGGAAAATCTTACAATTTCAATAAATTTGGGGAAAACAAATATGATAAATCAACCTTTATTATTCCTCAGAACATTCATCCAGAGAAGAGTCACGATGAGTTTAATGATACTGAAAATTGTTTCTGTAGGATCACTCACAAAACTCCAACAGGAGGGAAATCTTTCAGCCAAAAGTCACATATTAGAGAATGTCATAGAGTTCATATAGGGATGAAACCCTTTGAATATGGAAAAAGTTTCAACCATAGTTCAATCCTCCCAGTGCATCAGAGAACTCATGCAACAGATAAATACTCTGATTATAACCCATGTACAGAGACGTTCAGCTACCAGTCAACTCTCAGTGTACATCCGAAGGTTCACATAAGGGAAAAACCCTGTGAGTATAATGAATGTGGAAAATCCTGCTCTATTAATTCACGCTTGATTTGGCCTCAGAAAAGTCACACAGGGGAGAAACCTTATGAATGTCGTGAATGCGGGAAAGCCTTCAGTGAGAAGTCACGCCTAAGAAAACATCAGAGAACTCACACAGGAGAGAAACCGTATCAGTGTGATGGATGTGAGAAAGCTTTCAGTGCAAAGTCAGGCCTAAGAATACACCAGAGAACCCACACAGGGGAGAAACCATTCGAATGTCCTGAATGTGGGAAATCTTTTAACTATAAGTCAATCCTCATAGTGCATCAGAGAACTCACACAGGGGAGAAACCTTTTGAATGTAATGAATGTGGGAAATCTTTCAGCCATATGTCAGGCCTAAGGAATCATCGAAGAACTCACACAGGGGAAAGACCATATAAATGTGATGAATGTGGGAAAGCTTTCAAACTGAAGTCAGGCCTGAGGAAACATCATAGAACACACACAGGGGAGAAGCCCTACACATGTAATCAGTGTGGAAAAGCTTTCGGTCAGAAATCACAACTCAGAGGACATCATAGAATTCACACAGGGGAAAAACCCTATACATGTAATCATTGTGGGGAAGCTTTCAGTCAGAAATCAAACCTCAGAGTACATCACAGAACTCATACTGGGGAGAAACCCTATCAGTGTGAGGAGTGTGGAAAAACTTTCAGGCAGAAATCAAATCTCAGAGGGCATCAGAGAACTCACACTGGGGAGAAGCCCTATGAATGTGATGAATGTGGAAAAGCTTTCAGTGAGAAGTCGGTCCTAAGAAAACATGAGCGAACTCATACTGGGGAGAAACCATATAATTGTAATCAGTGTGGGGAAGCTTTCAGTCAGAAATCCAATCTCAGAGTACATCAGAGAACTCACACAGGGGAGAAACCCTATAAATGTGATAAATGTGGAAAAACTTTCAGTCAAAAATCAAGCCTTAGAGAACATCAGAAAGCCCACCCAGGGGATTAGACATATGCATATAAAGAACATGAAAAAACTCTGAGCTGGAAATCAAACCTCACAATACATAAATGAACACACAGGAGAGAATGGTTAACATAGCACTGGAATTTCCTCTACAATTTCAGCCTCCACCAAATGTCAAAGAATAGAAGATGAATTGTTGAAATGTATTTTATATGGGCATTCTTTCAGCCAGAGCACAGACTTCCATGGATATTACAGAACTCACCCAGCAAAGAAACCCTATAAAGATAATGAATATAGAAAATACTCATGTGAACTCACTTCTCAGAAAACTCATGCTGCAGAAGAGCTCTGAGAAAGTAATAAAAATGTGACAACTTTGTGCCGACAATCAAAACTCTTTCATCATCAATCACACAATGACAAAAGCTAGAATATAATAAGTGTGTGATAAACTTTAATGAAAAGTCAGTACCGCAGAAAATACATTCAAGAGAGAGACCTCATAGTATATTAAACAAGAAATGAAGTTAATGGACGTGGGAAATTCTTCTGCCATGTCGACCCTCATTTTAACCTACACAGAGGTAATCCCTATATGTCACATAATAACTATTGAAACGTTCACTAGTAATCATTTTCACTTCTCTCTCATGCCACGCCTGGCCTAAATTTCTCAACTGCTCTGTCATATAAATGGGGTCATATTGTTACCCTCTAGCTAGTGGAATATGGGGGTCCGTGACAGGTCTTAAGTACATCAGCAAAATTCTCAATATTTTCTTCTATCCCTCATTAGAATGGAATGGAGGAAAACCTTGGGACTCAGGCTCTGATGATAGAAAATACAAGATGGTAGGAACCAAGGTCAGAGAAGGACCCTGTGGCATGGAGTTTTCTCCTCCACGTACACAGTTGGACTTTCTGCAGTGAGGAAATAAATGTGTTCTCTGCTGAACTTCTAAAGGGTTGGGTATACTTGATACTGACAGAAACTCAACAACCCTCACATAATAAAACTCACAAGTATGATTTTTCAGGACATCTGAACTCAGTGTATGTCAGAAAAGTCACATAGGACAAACCTCAGACAGCATCCTGAATGACCATTGCTTTTATTCCCAAGTCTTCCTCATCGGACAGGTAATATCCTAAGAAATCTGACATTTTAACAAATTTAGGAAATTCTTCACACACACGCACACACGCACGCGCACACACCCAGAATCTCATTAAATATTTGATAATTTAATTTTGAATGTGTGAAATTTTCAACAAATTATCATATTTTATATCAGAGCCTGTTACAAGGGGAAAAATCTATCAGTTTAAGAAAGGTAAGTAATAGCCTTTATCTAGATATTGCAATATCAGAACTGTTTCATATATAATATCAAAACTTTTAATGAAATGTAACATTGATTAATAGACATTCAGTATAATAAAAAGCTTAAAAAGAACAAGAAATAAATTGCATAAACTGAAAAGCAGTGTTGCAAATATGTGAGTGTTTTGTGAGTTATTGATTGTTTATGTATGTATATGTGCATGGTACTTACCAGGTGTTTGTTTTATATGTTTCTTAGACCTCAACATTGCTATAAGAGAATTGTGTTCCCCTTGCTTTATAACTACTTTGACATCAACTACACTTTGCCACATGAATATTAATAACCTTTTATGGAAAATATCTGATACCACATTCCCTTTCTCCTGCTGCCTTCTAACATGTCTGTGTAGTAAAGGCCATTGTTACTAAACTGCCTCTTTTCAAGGAAGCCAGTGTCAACCAATAAATTTCTCTCTCTCTTTGTGTGTCTCTCACACACAAATACACAAGCAAGTATATATATATCTTCAACATCACTGATTCTTTCCTAGCAGTGTTGAGTACAATAATGGACACTTGGGAGGCAATCTTTATTTATGGTACTGTATTTTTCATTTTTAGCAGTTTAATTTTGTTACAGTTTTTATCTCTCCGTCACAGTTACCTACCTGATACTTCATGTTGTCTAGTTTTCCCACTGGAGTCACTTTCTATGGCATTTGGCATTCTTTCTCTCAGTTAAACAACTGCTTGGATCTTTGTTTCTCTCTACAACCACCTAGTTTTCCAGATAGCTTTTTTGCTCTGTGGCCTCAGACATCTGGTGCATTGAAGAAAAGTTAAAGCCTTCCCAACTGTTTTCTTGTTTCATGGATAGAGAGCAGTGCTCTTGCCTGCTCTCTATTTCTCTGAGTTGTAACTAAATGTCATCAGTTGTTTTTTGACAAATGTTTCAGGGTAATTTGATGGAAAAATGATCATTGTTTTAAAAAATGATGCTAAGATAATTGTATTACTCCATTCTCACACTAGTAAGAAGAAAATCCCAAGACTGGGTAATTTGTAAAGGAAAGAGGTTTAATTGACTCTCAGTTCTGCATTGCTGGGGAGGCCTCAGAAAACATAAGATCATGGCAGAAGGCAAAGAAGCAGGCACGTTTTTTACAGGGCAGCACAGTGAGTGCAGCAGGGCAAATGCCAGATGCTGTAAAACCAACAGATCTCATGAGAGTCAGTCACTGTCGCAAGAACAGCATGGGGAAAACTGCCCCCCATGATCCAGTGACCTCCAGCTGGTCCCACCCATAACACGTGGGGATTATGGGGATTACAATTCAAGATGAGGTTTTGGGTGGAGACACAGGCAAACTGTATCAATAATGATACTTGTAAATGCAACTTGATCTTTACACCATAATTTAAAACTTACTCAAAATCACAGAACCAAACAAAATCACTAAAAGTACAAAATTTATGATACAAAACAAAAGAAACTGACTGGATATGGTGGCTTGCCTGTGTAATCCCAGCACTTTGGGAGGCCAAGGCAGGAGGATTGCTTGAAGCCAGGAGTTCAAGACCACCCTGCACAACATGAGACCCTATCTCTACAAAAAATGAAATTAACCAAGCATAGTGGCATGTGCCTGTAGTCCTAGTCCTAACTCCTTGGGAGGCTGAGGTGGGAGGATTGCTTGTGCCCAGGAGTTTGAGGCTGTGGTGAGCTGTGATCCTGCCACTGTACTCCAGCCTGGGTAACAGAGCAAGACTCTGTCTCTTAAAAAAAAAAAAAAAAAAAAAGTTTATAATACAGAAAATGCAGTTATAATGGACCAAAAAAAGGAAAACATTAAAATAGATATTTCACTGAAGATATATAGTTGGCCAATAAATACCAGAAAGAGTGTCCAAAGCTGTGGTCAGCAAGAAAGTGCATGTTCATGTGATAGCAATACAAATCCATATTGTAGTTCCTTATAAAGATAACAGTACCTTACCTACAACCAGCAATTTTCATTCTAGGCATTTACCCCAGAGAAACACAAAGAATTATATGCAGATAGGGGCGTGCCCAAGATGGCCAAATAGGAACAGCTCCAGCCTCCAGCTCCCAGAGTGAGCAACACAGAAGACGGTTGATTTCTGCATTTTCAGCTGAGGTACCAGGTTCATCTCATTGGGGTGTGTCGGACAGTTGGCGCTGGTCTGCAGCCCAACTAGCAAGAGCTGAAGCAGGGCGAGGCATCGCCTCACCTGGGAAGCAGAAGGGGAAAGGGAATTCCTTTTCCTAGCCAAAGGAAATTGAGACACAACACCTGGAAAATCTGGTAACTCCCACCCTAATACTGCACTTTACCAAGGGTCTTAGCAAACGGCACACCGGGAGATTATATCCCACACCTGGGCCAGAGGGTCCCACGCCCACGGAGCCTCCCTCATTGCTAGCACAGCAGTCTGAGATCTAACTGCAAGGCAGCAGCGAGGCTGGGGGAGGGGCACCCACCATTGCTGAGGTTTAAGTAGGTAAAAAAAAGCCACCGGGAAGCTCGAATTGGGTGGAGCCTACCACAGCTCAAGGAGGCCGGCCTGCCTCTGTAGTCTCCTCCTCTGGGGACAGGGCATAGCTAAACAAAAAGCAGCAGAAACCTTGGCAGAGGTAAATGCCTCTGTCTGACAGCTTTGAAGAGAGCAGTGGATCTCCTAGCACAGAGGTTGAGATCTGAGAATGGACAGACTGCCTGCTCAAGTGGGTCTCTGACCCCTGAGTAGCCAAACTGGGAGACATCCCCCACTAGGTGCAGACCGACACCTCACACCTCACACAGCAGGGTACACCCCTGAGACAAAGCTTCCAGAGCAAGAATCAGACAGCAACACTTGCTGTTCAGCAGTATTCTATCTTCTGCAGCCTCCGCTGCTGATACCCAGGCAAACAGGGTCTGGGGTGAACCTCAAGCAAACTCCAACAGACCTACAGCTGAGGGTCCTGACTGTTAGAAGGAAAACTAACAAACAGAAAGCACACCCACACTAAAACCCCATCAGTATGTCACCATCATAAAAGGCCAAAGAAAAAAACCACAAATATGGGGAAAAACCAGTGCAGAAAAGCTGGAAATTCAAAAAATCAGAGCACATCTCCCCCTCCAAAGGGACACAGCTCATCGCCAGCAATGGAACAAAGCTGGATGAAGAAAGACTTTAACGAATTGAGAGAAGAAGGCTTCAGTCGATCAAACTTCTCAGAGCTGAAGGAGAAACTACGTAACCAGCACAAAGAAACTAAAAACCTTGAAAAAAGAATGGATGCATGGATAACTAGAATAATCAATGCAGAGATCTTAAAAGAACTGATAGAGATGAAAACCATAACACGAGAACTACGTGACAAATGCACAAGCTTCAGTAACCCACTCGACCAACTGGAAGAAAGAGTATCACCGATGAGGATCAAATGAATGAAATGAAGCGAGAAGAGAAGTCTAAAGAAAAAAGAAGAAAAAGAAATGAACAAAGTTTTCAAGAAGTATGGGATTATGTAGAAAGACCAAATCTACGTCTGATAGGGGTGCCTGAAAGTGAGGGGGAAAATGGAACCAAGTTGGAAAACACTCTTTAGGATATCATCCAGGAGAACTTCCCCAACCTAGTAAGGCAGGCCAACATTCAAATTCAGGAAATACAGAGAACGCCACAAAGGTACTCCTCGAGAGAGCAACTCCAAGACACATAATTGTGAGATTCATCAAAGTTGAAATGAAGGAAAAAATCTTAAGGGCAGCCAGAGAGAAAGGTCGGGTTACCCACAAAGGGAAGCCCATCAGACTAACAGCAGATCTCTCAGCAGAAACTCTCCAAGCCAGAAGAGAGTGGGGGCCAATATTCAACATTCTTAAAGAAAAGAATTTTCAACCCAGAATTTCATATCTAGCCAAACTAAGTTTCATAAGTAAAGGAGAAATAAAATCCTTTACAGACAAGCAAATGCTTAGAGATTTTGTCACCACCAGGCCTGCCCTACAAGAGATCCTGAAGAAAGCACTAAACGTGGAACAGAACAACAGGTACTAGCCATTGCAAAAACATGTCCAAATGTAAAGTCCATCAATGCTAGGAAGAAACTGCATCAACTAGTGAGCAAAATAACCAGCTAATATAATGACAGGATCAAGTTCACACATAACAATATGAACCTCAAATGTAAATGGACTAAATGGCCTAAATAAAAGACACAGTCTGGCAAATTGGATAAAGAGTCAAGACCCATCAGTTTGCTGTATTCAGGAGCCCCATCTCACATGCAGAGAGACACATAGGCTCAAAATAAGGGGATGGAGGAAGATCTACCAAGCAAATGGAAAAAAAAAAAAAAAAAAAAAAAAACGGGTTGCAATCCTAGTCTCTGATAAAACAGACTTTAAACCATCAAAGATCAAAAGAGCCAAGACCATTACATAATGGTAAAGGGATCAATTCATCAGGAAGAGCTAACTATCCTAAATATATGCACCCAATACAGGAGCACCCAGATTCATAAAGCAAGTCCTTAGAGACTTACAAAGAGACTTAGACTCCCATACAATAATAATGGGAGACTTTAACACCCCACTGTCAACATTAGACAGATCAATGAGACAGAAAGTTAAGGATATCCAGGAATTGAACTGAGCTCTGCATCAAGCAGACCTAATAGACATCTACAGAACTCTCCACCCCAAAGCAACAGAATATACATTCTTCTCAGCACCACGTCACACTTATTCCAAAACTGACCACATAGTTGGAAGTAAAGCACTCCTCAGCAAATGTAAAAGAACAGAAATTATAACAAACTGTGTCTCAGGCCACAGTGCAATCAAATTAGAACTCAGGACTAAGTAACTCAATCAAAACCGCTCAACTACATGGAAACTGAGCAACCTGCTCCTGAATAACTACTGGGTACATAACAAAATGAAGGCAGAAATAAAGATGTTCTTTGAAACCAATGAGAACAAAGATACAACATACCAGACTGTCTGGGACACATTTAAAGTAGTGTGTAGAGGGAAATTTATAGCACTAAATGCCCACAAGAGAAAGCAGGAAAGATCTAAAATTGACACCCTAGCATCACAATTGAAAGAACTAGAGAAGCAAGAGCAAATACATTCAAAACCTAGCAGAAGGCAAAAAATAGTTAACTAAGCAGAACTGAAGGAGATAGAGACATTAAAAACCCTCCAAAACATCAATGAATCCAGGAGCTGGTTTTTTGAAAATATCAACAAAATTGATAGACCACTATCAAGACTAATAAAAGAAAAGAATCAAATAGATGCAATAAAAAATGAAAAAGGAGATATCACCATCGACCCCACAGAAATACAAACTACCATCAGAGAATACTATAAACACCTCTACGCAAATAAACTAGAAAACCTAGAAGAAATGGATAATTTCCTGGACACTTACACTCTCCCAAGACTAAACCAGGAAGAAGTTGAATCCCTGAATAGACCAATAGCAGGCTCTGAAATTGAGGCAATAATTAATAGCCTACCAACCAAAAAAAGTCCAGGACCAGACAGATTCACAGCTGAATTCTACCAGAGGTACAAGGAGGAGCTAGTACCATTCCTTCTGAAACTATTGCAATCAATAGAAAAAGAGGGAATCCTCCCTAACTCATTTTACGAGGCCAACATCATCCTGATACGAAAGCCTGACAGAGATACAACAAAAAAAGAGAATTTTAGACCAATATCCCTGATGAGCATCGATGCAAAAGTCCTCAATAAAATACTGGCAAACCGAATCCAGCAGCACATCCAAAAGCTTATCAACCACGATCAAGTGGGCTTCATCCCTGGGATTCAAGCCTGGTTCAACATATGCAAATCAATAAATGTAATCCAGTATATAAACAGAACCAAAGACAAAAGCCACATGATTATCTCAATAGATGCAGAAAAGGCCTTTGACAAAATTCAACAGCCCTTCATGCTAAAAACTCAATAAATTCGGTATTGATGGAACGTATCTCAAAATAATAAGAGCTATTTATGACAAACCCACAGCCAATATCATACTGAATGGGCAAAAACTGGAAAAATTCCCTTTGAAAACTGGCACAAGACAGGGATGCCCTCTCTCACCACTCCTATTCAACATAGTGTTGGAAGTTCTGGCTAGGGCAATCAGGCAAGAGAAAGAAATCAAGGATATTCAGTTAGGAAAAGAAGAAGTCAAATTGTCCCTGTTTGCAGATGACATGATTGTATATTTAGAAAACCCCATTGTCTCAGCCCAAAATCTCCTTAAGCTGATAAGCAACTTCAGCAAAGTCTCAGGATACAAAATCAATGTGCAAAAATTACAAGCATTCCTATACACTAGTAACAGACAGAGAGCCAAATCATGAATGAACTCCCATTCACAATAGCTTCAAAGAGAATAAAATACCTAGGAATCCAACTTTCAAGGGATGTAAAGGACCTCTTCAAGGAGAACTACAAACCACTGCTCAGTGAAATAAAAGAGGATACAAACAAATGGAAGAATATACCATGCTCATGGATAGGAGGAATCAATATTGTGAAAATGGCCATACTGCCCAAGGTAATTTACAGATTCAATGCCATCCCCATTAAACTAGCAATGACTTTCTTCACAGAATTGGAAAAAACTGCTTTAAAGTTCATATGGAACCAAAAATAACCCCACATTGCCAAGACAATCCTAAGCCAAAAGAACAAAGCTGGAGGCATCACACTACCTGACTTCAAACTATACTACAAGGCTACAGTAACCAAAATAGCATGGTACTGGTACCAAAACAGATATAGACCAATGGAACAGAACAGAGCCCTCAGAAATAATACCACACATCTACAGCCATCTGATCTTCGACAAACCTGACAAAAACAAGAAATGGGGAAAGGATTCCCTATTTAATAAATGGTGCTGGGAAAATTGGCTAGCCATAAGTAGAAAGCTGAAACTGGATCCTTTCCTTACTCCTTATATGAAAATCAATTCAAGATGGATTAGAGATTTAAATGTTAGACCTAAAACCATAAAAACCCTAGAAGAAAACCTAGGTAATACCACTCAAGACATAGGCATGGGCAAGGACTTCATGTCTAAAACACCAAAAGCAATGGCAACAAAAGCCAAAATTGATAAATGGGATCTAATTACACTAAAGAGCTTCTGCACAGCAAAAGAAAATACCATCAGAGTGAACAGGCAACCTACAGAATGGGAGAAAATTTTTGCAATCTACTCATCTGACAAAGGGCTAATATCCAGAACCTATAAAGAACTCAATCAATCAAATTTACAAGAAACAACCCCATCCAAAAATGGGCAAAGGATATGAACAGACACTTCTCAAAAGGACATTCATACAGCCAACGGACACATGAAAAAATGCTCATCATCACTCGCCATCAGAGAAATGCAAATCAAAACCACAATGAGATACCATCTCACACCAGTTAGAATGGCAATCATTAAAAAATCAGAAAACAGGTGCTGGAGAGGATGTGGAGAAATAGGAACACTTGTACACTGTTGGTGGGACTGTAAACTAGTTCAACCATTGTGGAAAATAGTGTGGCAATTCCTCAAGGATCTAGAACTAGAAATACCATTTGACCTAGCCATCCTACTACTGGGGATATACCCAAAGGATTGTAAGTCATGCTGCTATAAAGACACATGCACACGTATGTTTATTGTGGCACTATTCACAATAGCAAAGACTTGGAATCAACCCAGATGCCCATCAATGACAGACTGGATTAAGAAAATGTGGCACATATACACCATGGAATACTATGCAGCCATAAAAAAGGATGAGTTCGTGTCCTTTGTAGGGACATGGATGCAGCTGGAAACCATCATTCACAGCAAACTATCGCAAGGACGGAAAACCAAACACCGCATGTTCTCACTCATAGGTGGGAATTGAACAATGAGATCACTTGGACACAGGAAGGGGAACATCACACACTGGGGCCTATTGTGGGGAGGTGAGGGGGGAGGGATAGCATTAGGAGATATACCTAACGTAAATGACGAGTTAATGGGTGCAGCACACCAACATGTCACATGTATACATATGTAACAAACCAGCACATTGTGCACATGTATCCTAGAACTTAGAGTATAATTTTAAAAAAGAATTATATGCAAATGTTCATAGAATCTTTACTCATAATAACCCCAAATTGTAAATAATTGGATTATTTATCAACAGAAAAATATATAAACAGTAATATTACCATATAATGGAATACAGCTGTACAAGGAAGGAACCGCTAATGCATGCAGCAACTTTGATAAATCTTACGATTGTGCTGAGCAAAAGAAGCGAGGCACAAGAGGGTAGAGCTGTATTATATCCTATTTATATAACATTCTAGGAAAGACATCTAGTCTAGAGGGATAGAAAGAAAGTAGACCATTCATTGCCTCAGGCTGGGGGCAGTGGTGTGTGAGGATCCACTGGTTAGAGGAATAAGAGAATTCTTTTCTTATGATGGAATGTTCCATATATAAATGGTGGTGGTCTTTACAGAGCTGTACAAGTTTTTAGAACCCATCAAAATATACTAAAAATTTGTCTACTTTGCATAAAGTATACCTCTATACAGTTAACTTTTAAAATAATAAAAGTGAGTTTAGGGTCCCCTGTATGTTATGAGACCCTGCAGATTCTCAATTTACTAAATGGCTTATTGACGTCACTAGAGTGTTCATTCCCTTTCTTCCCATATGGCTGTGACCTTGGAAAGTCAGTTCTCCTTTAATGTCTCAGTCTCCTCATCACCATAATGATGGCAATTACCTACAATCCTTTCTGAAAGAATTTTCTGAGTTAATCTGTGTCCGTTCCTTAATACATGGCACAGAATAAGTGAGCAATAGGTAATAATTATCACCATTATATATTTTACCAGTATTAAAAATCAAAAGAAAGGCCTGTGTTCCTTACAGGAGCCTCAAGAAAGATTGTAACTCATAAAAAGATACATTAGGTCTAAAGGAGATACAGCCGTGATGTGATGGGGGTGTGTGAGTTCCTCATACTATAGTAGCATCAATTTTTCTTTAACTCTGATGAGACCGTTTCTGAAAATTTTTAAAACTGATTCTTTTATTCTCTTGTCGACTGGCTGACATGACTTAACCCAGTTTGTAAGTGTTGAGTTCCCAATAAATTGCTTTTCCACAAAAAGCTACTGCATGACTTCATGCACCCCCAGCCTTTGTCTCCTGGAAGTTTTAAGAATCCAGAACTAAGCTGGAGTACTGTCAACCTTGGGTATTTTTTGTTACACTCCAGGATAGAAGTTACACACCAGATGTATAAATGCTCTAGAGAAAAAGCATTTCAGGTATTGAAGGATAGCACACACTTGATTTTTTCAGCATATAATGGCCACTCTTGCCCTGAGTTCTGTTTCCCTGCTACACTGGAGGTGATTTCAGTTGTGTCCCATGATGCATTTTACACAGGAACTGCATTCTGAGTTATCTAGGCAGTAGAATCACATCACAACAACTTCTAAAATAAAAGAGGATTCAGAGACTGGCAATTGAGTTGGCCCTCATCAGCTGTGGTTTGAATGTGTCCCCCCCAAAGTTCATGTGTTGGAAACTTAATTCCTAATGCAACAGTGTTCAGATGTGGAACCTTTAAGAGAGGATTAGGTCATGAGTGCTCTGCCATCATGAATGGATTATTTTCTCTACCACATGAGTGGGTTCATTATCAAGACGGTGACTTTGTTATAAAAGCAGTTCAGCCCTCTCATGCTCTCTCATGGGCACTGTCTCACATGTGATGCCTTCTGCCATGTTATGATGTAGCAAGAAGTCTCTCACCACATGTGGCCCCTTGATCTTGGATGTTCCAGCCTCTAAAAGTGTGTGTGTGTGTGTGTGTGTGTGTGTTTTAAATAAGCTTTTATTCTTTATAAGCTACCCAGTTTCTGGTGTTCTGTTAAAACAACACAAAATGGACTAAAACCGCATTCTTCACACATGTCAGGACCCACCATCATTTCACGTAGTAAAGGGAAACCTGCCAGTGTGTAGAGTTCATGGGGGCATGACTTGGGCCAGGTCTTGAGAACTCATCTTCTGGGTTAGTGTAGAATTTTAACAAGGATTCGGAGAGGAGACTGAACGCAATTCATAGAGGCCATTTCATATTCCTAAGGGAAACATTTTTATCAGTAATATGGATATAGTACTAGTGAGGTGAGGTGAAGTTGAGCAGAGTGATGAGACATAGGCAGTATTTCATTTGGTAGTATAATTTTTTATATCAAAATTACTGGAACTGGACAGAAGACAGACAATAGTCACAATGTATAGGAAAACAAATATTGAGGTTTATATATAAGTATGCAACAAAAACCATTAAGTTGCCAACAGTTTAAACTGTCAAACCTTTTTCCCTCACTAATACTTTATATATACATCTTTTTAATGGAAAGTGGGGGGCTCAGCCTTTTATTTTTCCATTTGCATCATATGCTTTGGTAACATCCTTGGAAAAAGCAAAATTGAGTGTTCTCATCACCATAAGAGGATGAATAATGTGTGATGCTGGGACTGCAGGCCAAGTGCTTGTCTTCCAGAAGCACCATGTCAGCCACAGGTCCTGGGCAAGATGGTAACTGCTTGACACGGAGAGCATAAAGATTGATGTCTTCAAACCAACCAACCAGGTAGCCAGCAAAGCCTCAATAGCCAGGATCTAAAGAAGTGGATCAGATTACAGTGTGTGAGCAACTTCCTGAACCCATATCTGGAAAGGGCTCTTGAAGCTCCTAGGATTTCTGGTACCACCTGGTTTCTTGGAGACAGTCCAGAACAGGGAAGGATGTGGCATCTAGGTGACCCCTCAGGGGGCTCCATCTTGCAGGTGGTTGTGGTAGTCAGGGACTTGCAGTGGCCTGAGATCATGGCAGGTGCTTCTGCTGGTGGGCTTGTTACATCACTGAAGTTGCTAAGTAGTGCTTGTCAGCACCTGCCTTCCCTTCTGTGTTGTCTCCAAGAGCAAAAGTGGCCTCAGTGCCTGAAAGAGAGTAAAAGTGACTGCAGCTGCAGACACGAAGTATGACTTTAGCTCTGGATCACATCCAATTGTACCCTGCATTAAGCTCAGGCACGTCACACCTGGTCTATAGAGGTTCGTTAAACAAAGGAGTCAGCAAATGACATTTCCAATGAACACACTGCTAATTTGTTTTTATATTATTCTGTGTTTTTTTTTTTCTTAAATGAATACAAGTTTTTAAATTAAGTCCAGCTTAGCCAGGCTCTTCGGCATGTTTTTCCAATCTTTTTGTATTATTTAGCTTTACATTTCTCCCTTACTACTTTTTCTGCATCCCATGAGTGTTTATAATGTTTTTCATCTTCATTTGTTTTTTTGTTTGTTTGTTTGAGACAGGGTCTCCTCTCTTGTCTTGTCACCCAGGCTGGCATGTGGTGGTACAATCACAGCTCATTGCAGCCTTGACCTCTTAGGCTCAAGTGATCCTCCCACCTCAGCCTCATGAGTAGCTGGAACTACAGCTGTGCGCCACAGTGCCTGGCTCATTTTTGTATTTTTTGTGGAGACTGGGACTCTCTCTGTTTCCTAGGCTGGTATTGAACTCCTGTGCTCAAGCAATCCTCCTGCCTCAGCCTCCCAACGTACTGGGATTACAGGCATGAGCTACCACACCCGGCCTATTTGTCTCTTATGTATTTTCTATTTTCCCTTGTAATTTCATCTTTGACCTGTTGGCTTAAGGACATGCTGTTTTAATTTCCACAAATTTGTGAATATTCCCATTTTTCTTCTGTTACTCACTTCTAACTTGTATTAGAAGAGGTTTTGTATGATATATATATTTTTTCAATCTATTGAGGCTTAATTTGGGTACTAACACATAGTCCATCTGGGAGAATATCCCATGTGCACTTGAGATTAATATGTATTCTGTTATGGTTGGATAGAGTGTTCTGTATATGTCAGCTCTAATTGGCTTATCATGATGTTCAGGTCCTCCCTTATTTATCTTTTGTCTGCTTGTATTATTCATCACTCACAGTAAGGTACTAAAGTCTCCAACTATTATTATACAACTGTATTTCTCCCTTCAATTCTGTCCATTTTTGCTTTATATATTTGGATGGTTTGTTATTAGGTATATAAATGTTTATAATTTTTATATCATCTTGTTCTATTGAATCATTTTATTAATATATAATCTCCTTTGTCTCATGTAAATGTCTGATTTAAACTTTATTTTGTGTGATAATATTACTTGCTATCTTTCAGTTACCACTTGCATAAAATATATTTTTCCATCCTCTCACTTTCAACCAATTTGTGACTTTGAAGCTAACGTGAGTTTCTCATAGAGTTGGATCTTGTTTAATCCATTCTGTGAGTCTCTTGATTGGAGGGTTTGATACATTTATATTTAAAGTAACTACAAATAGGCAGGCGCAGTGGCTTACGCCTGTAATCCTAACACTTTGGGAGGCCAAGGCAGGGACTTGGGGTCAGGAGTTCGAGACTAGCCTGGCCAACATGGTGAAACCCCATCTCTACTCAAAGTACAAAAATTAGGCAGGCATGGTGGTGGGCACCTATAATCCCAGCTACTCAGGCTTAGGCAGGAGAATTGCTTGAACCCAGGAGGC
This sequence comes from Piliocolobus tephrosceles, assembly GCF_002776525.5. Classification (NCBI taxonomy): domain Eukaryota; kingdom Metazoa; phylum Chordata; class Mammalia; order Primates; family Cercopithecidae; genus Piliocolobus; species Piliocolobus tephrosceles. The sequence goes on along the minus strand of NW_022328639.1, from coordinate 1,467 downwards.
AGAGGTTGCGGTGAGCTGAGATTGCACCATTGCATTCCAGCCTGAGCAACAGAGTGAGACTTTATCTCCAAAATAATAATAAATAATAAAGTGATTACTAATAAAGAGAAACTTCTATTATTTTGGTACTTGTTCTTTATATACCTTAGAGCTTTTTGTTCCTCATTTCCTGCATTAGTCATCTTTTGGGTTAATTTTTTTGAAGTGAGACATTTAAATTCCCTTCTCATTCCCTTTGTGGACATTCTCTACCTACTTTCTGGTTATCATGGGCATTACAATTACCTTCCTAAGCTTGTAACAGTCTAATTTATAGAATGTTATAACTTATAAATTAACATACACACAAAACAGCTTAACAACATGCAAACAACCTTCTCCTATAAAGCTTTATTTCCACTACTTTTCAGTTGTTGCTGTCACAAAATTATATATTTATGCATTTTGTATCTAAAAACACTAGTAATTTTTTTAACATTAGTCTCATGAAAGTCATGTAGAAAACAAAAAGAGTTACAAACCAAAGTTAGAGTAACACTTTTATGATTGTCTGTATATTTCCCTTTTTCAGAGATCTTTATTTCTTCATATGGCTTTGAGTTAACTATGTTTCATTTCAGCCTGAAAGACTCCTTTTAGCATTTCTTACAGGGAGGCGTATTTGTAATAAATGCTTCTAGCTTTTGTTTATTTACGTGTGTGTATATATATGATACAGAACCTGGTTTTTTATATACAGTGAAATGTGTACTACAGTCAAGCAAATTAAAAGACCCATCATCTTACATACTCTCTTTTTGTGGGAATAGCACCCAAAATATACTCTGTTAGCAAAAATTCCAAATACATTACATATTATTGACTGTATTCCTCATGCTGTACATTACATGTCTAGACTTACTCTGCATATCTGCAAACTTGATATCCTTTGCCTCACCTCCTTTCATTTGCTCCTCACTCCTATTAACCCCCTGGTAACCACCATTTTATTCTCTGTCTCTATTCAACTTTTTTTTTTTTACATTCTACATATGAGTGAGATCATGCTGTATTTTTCTTTCTGTATGTGGCTCGTATCACGTAGCATCATGTTCTCCAGGTTCATTCATGTGTGGCAATTGACAGCATCATTTTTAAGGCTAATATTCCATTGTATGTATGTGTGTACACATCCCACAGTTTATCCATTTACCCATTGACATTTGGGTTGTTTATATTATGGCTATTGTGAATAATGCTGCATTGCGCGTTGGTGTGCAGATACCTCTACAAAGTGCTGATTTAGTGTCCTTCAGGTATATACCAAGCAGAGGGATTTCTGGGTCAAATGGTAATTCTATTTTTAATTTTTAACGAAACTTCCATACTGTTTTCTGTAATGGCTACCCTAGTTTTCATTCCCACTAACAGTACACAAAATCTCCCTTTTATCTCTACCCTCACCAACACTAGCTATCTCGTCTTTTT
>NW_022328638.1:0-29205 GCF_002776525.5 Piliocolobus tephrosceles | reverse complement strand
AAAAAGACGAGATAGCTAGTGTTGGTGAGGGTAGAGATAAAAGGGAGATTTTGTGTACTGTTAGTGGGAATGAAAACTAGGGTAGCCATTACAGAAAACAGTATGGAAGTTTCGTTAAAAATTAAAAATAGAATTACCATTTGACCCAGAAATCCCTCTGCTTGGTATATACCTGAAGGACACTAAATCAGCACTTTGTAGAGGTATCTGCACACCAACGCGCAATGCAGCATTATTCACAATAGCCATAATATAAACAACCCAAATGTCAATGGGTAAATGGATAAACTGTGGGATGTGTACACACATACATACAATGGAATATTAGCCTTAAAAATGATGCTGTCAATTGCCACACATGAATGAACCTGGAGAACATGATGCTACGTGATACGAGCCACATACAGAAAGAAAAATACAGCATGATCTCACTCATATGTAGAATGTAAAAAAAAAAAAGTTGAATAGAGACAGAGAATAAAATGGTGGTTACCAGGGGGTTAATAGGAGTGAGGAGCAAATGAAAGGAGGTGAGGCAAAGGATATCAAGTTTGCAGATATGCAGAGTAAGTCTAGACATGTAATGTACAGCATGAGGAATACAGTCAATAATATGTAATGTATTTGGAATTTTTGCTAACAGAGTATATTTTGGGTGCTATTCCCACAAAAAGAGAGTATGTAAGATGATGGGTCTTTTAATTTGCTTGACTGTAGTACACATTTCACTGTATATAAAAAACCAGGTTCTGTATCATATATATACACACACGTAAATAAACAAAAGCTAGAAGCATTTATTACAAATACGCCTCCCTGTAAGAAATGCTAAAAGGAGTCTTTCAGGCTGAAATGAAACATAGTTAACTCAAAGCCATATGAAGAAATAAAGATCTCTGAAAAAGGGAAATATACAGACAATCATAAAAGTGTTACTCTAACTTTGGTTTGTAACTCTTTTTGTTTTCTACATGACTTTCATGAGACTAATGTTAAAAAAATTACTAGTGTTTTTAGATACAAAATGCATAAATATATAATTTTGTGACAGCAACAACTGAAAAGTAGTGGAAATAAAGCTTTATAGGAGAAGGTTGTTTGCATGTTGTTAAGCTGTTTTGTGTGTATGTTAATTTATAAGTTATAACATTCTATAAATTAGACTGTTACAAGCTTAGGAAGGTAATTGTAATGCCCATGATAACCAGAAAGTAGGTAGAGAATGTCCACAAAGGGAATGAGAAGGGAATTTAAATGTCTCACTTCAAAAAAATTAACCCAAAAGATGACTAATGCAGGAAATGAGGAACAAAAAGCTCTAAGGTATATAAAGAACAAGTACCAAAATAATAGAAGTTTCTCTTTATTAGTAATCACTTTATTATTTATTATTATTTTGGAGATAAAGTCTCACTCTGTTGCTCAGGCTGGAATGCAATGGTGCAATCTCAGCTCACCGCAACCTCTGCCTCCTGGGTTCAAGCAATTCTCCTGCCTAAGCCTGAGTAGCTGGGATTATAGGTGCCCACCACCATGCCTGCCTAATTTTTGTACTTTGAGTAGAGATGGGGTTTCACCATGTTGGCCAGGCTAGTCTCGAACTCCTGACCCCAAGTCCCTGCCTTGGCCTCCCAAAGTGTTAGGATTACAGGCGTAAGCCACTGCGCCTGCCTATTTGTAGTTACTTTAAATATAAATGTATCAAACCCTCCAATCAAGAGACTCACAGAATGGATTAAACAAGATCCAACTCTATGAGAAACTCACGTTAGCTTCAAAGTCACAAATTGGTTGAAAGTGAGAGGATGGAAAAATATATTTTATGCAAGTGGTAACTGAAAGATAGCAAGTAATATTATCACACAAAATAAAGTTTAAATCAGACATTTACATGAGACAAAGGAGATTATATATTAATAAAATGATTCAATAGAACAAGATGATATAAAAATTATAAACATTTATATACCTAATAACAAACCATCCAAATATATAAAGCAAAAATGGACAGAATTGAAGGGAGAAATACAGTTGTATAATAATAGTTGGAGACTTTAGTACCTTACTGTGAGTGATGAATAATACAAGCAGACAAAAGATAAATAAGGGAGGACCTGAACATCATGATAAGCCAATTAGAGCTGACATATACAGAACACTCTATCCAACCATAACAGAATACATATTAATCTCAAGTGCACATGGGATATTCTCCCAGATGGACTATGTGTTAGTACCCAAATTAAGCCTCAATAGATTGAAAAAATATATATATCATACAAAACCTCTTCTAATACAAGTTAGAAGTGAGTAACAGAAGAAAAATGGGAATATTCACAAATTTGTGGAAATTAAAACAGCATGTCCTTAAGCCAACAGGTCAAAGATGAAATTACAAGGGAAAATAGAAAATACATAAGAGACAAATAGGCCGGGTGTGGTAGCTCATGCCTGTAATCCCAGTACGTTGGGAGGCTGAGGCAGGAGGATTGCTTGAGCACAGGAGTTCAATACCAGCCTAGGAAACAGAGAGAGTCCCAGTCTCCACAAAAAATACAAAAATGAGCCAGGCACTGTGGCGCACAGCTGTAGTTCCAGCTACTCATGAGGCTGAGGTGGGAGGATCACTTGAGCCTAAGAGGTCAAGGCTGCAATGAGCTGTGATTGTACCACCACATGCCAGCCTGGGTGACAAGACAAGAGAGGAGACCCTGTCTCAAACAAACAAACAAAAAAACAAATGAAGATGAAAAACATTATAAACACTCATGGGATGCAGAAAAAGTAGTAAGGGAGAAATGTAAAGCTAAATAATACAAAAAGATTGGAAAAACATGCCGAAGAGCCTGGCTAAGCTGGACTTAATTTAAAAACTTGTATTCATTTAAGAAAAAAAAAAACACAGAATAATATAAAAACAAATTAGCAGTGTGTTCATTGGAAATGTCATTTGCTGACTCCTTTGTTTAACGAACCTCTATAGACCAGGTGTGACGTGCCTGAGCTTAATGCAGGGTACAATTGGATGTGATCCAGAGCTAAAGTCATACTTCGTGTCTGCAGCTGCAGTCACTTTTACTCTCTTTCAGGCACTGAGGCCACTTTTGCTCTTGGAGACAACACAGAAGGGAAGGCAGGTGCTGACAAGCACTACTTAGCAACTTCAGTGATGTAACAAGCCCACCAGCAGAAGCACCTGCCATGATCTCAGGCCACTGCAAGTCCCTGACTACCACAACCACCTGCAAGATGGAGCCCCCTGAGGGGTCACCTAGATGCCACATCCTTCCCTGTTCTGGACTGTCTCCAAGAAACCAGGTGGTACCAGAAATCCTAGGAGCTTCAAGAGCCCTTTCCAGATATGGGTTCAGGAAGTTGCTCACACACTGTAATCTGATCCACTTCTTTAGATCCTGGCTATTGAGGCTTTGCTGGCTACCTGGTTGGTTGGTTTGAAGACATCAATCTTTATGCTCTCCGTGTCAAGCAGTTACCATCTTGCCCAGGACCTGTGGCTGACATGGTGCTTCTGGAAGACAAGCACTTGGCCTGCAGTCCCAGCATCACACATTATTCATCCTCTTATGGTGATGAGAACACTCAATTTTGCTTTTTCCAAGGATGTTACCAAAGCATATGATGCAAATGGAAAAATAAAAGGCTGAGCCCCCCACTTTCCATTAAAAAGATGTATATATAAAGTATTAGTGAGGGAAAAAGGTTTGACAGTTTAAACTGTTGGCAACTTAATGGTTTTTGTTGCATACTTATATATAAACCTCAATATTTGTTTTCCTATACATTGTGACTATTGTCTGTCTTCTGTCCAGTTCCAGTAATTTTGATATAAAAAATTATACTACCAAATGAAATACTGCCTATGTCTCATCACTCTGCTCAACTTCACCTCACCTCACTAGTACTATATCCATATTACTGATAAAAATGTTTCCCTTAGGAATATGAAATGGCCTCTATGAATTGCGTTCAGTCTCCTCTCCGAATCCTTGTTAAAATTCTACACTAACCCAGAAGATGAGTTCTCAAGACCTGGCCCAAGTCATGCCCCCATGAACTCTACACACTGGCAGGTTTCCCTTTACTACGTGAAATGATGGTGGGTCCTGACATGTGTGAAGAATGCGGTTTTAGTCCATTTTGTGTTGTTTTAACAGAACACCAGAAACTGGGTAGCTTATAAAGAATAAAAGCTTATTTAAAACACACACACACACACACACACACACACTTTTAGAGGCTGGAACATCCAAGATCAAGGGGCCACATGTGGTGAGAGACTTCTTGCTACATCATAACATGGCAGAAGGCATCACATGTGAGACAGTGCCCATGAGAGAGCATGAGAGGGCTGAACTGCTTTTATAACAAAGTCACCGTCTTGATAATGAACCCACTCATGTGGTAGAGAAAATAATCCATTCATGATGGCAGAGCACTCATGACCTAATCCTCTCTTAAAGGTTCCACATCTGAACACTGTTGCATTAGGAATTAAGTTTCCAACACATGAACTTTGGGGGGGACACATTCAAACCACAGCTGATGAGGGCCAACTCAATTGCCAGTCTCTGAATCCTCTTTTATTTTAGAAGTTGTTGTGATGTGATTCTACTGCCTAGATAACTCAGAATGCAGTTCCTGTGTAAAATGCATCATGGGACACAACTGAAATCACCTCCAGTGTAGCAGGGAAACAGAACTCAGGGCAAGAGTGGCCATTATATGCTGAAAAAATCAAGTGTGTGCTATCCTTCAATACCTGAAATGCTTTTTCTCTAGAGCATTTATACATCTGGTGTGTAACTTCTATCCTGGAGTGTAACAAAAAATACCCAAGGTTGACAGTACTCCAGCTTAGTTCTGGATTCTTAAAACTTCCAGGAGACAAAGGCTGGGGGTGCATGAAGTCATGCAGTAGCTTTTTGTGGAAAAGCAATTTATTGGGAACTCAACACTTACAAACTGGGTTAAGTCATGTCAGCCAGTCGACAAGAGAATAAAAGAATCAGTTTTAAAAATTTTCAGAAACGGTCTCATCAGAGTTAAAGAAAAATTGATGCTACTATAGTATGAGGAACTCACACACCCCCATCACATCACGGCTGTATCTCCTTTAGACCTAATGTATCTTTTTATGAGTTACAATCTTTCTTGAGGCTCCTGTAAGGAACACAGGCCTTTCTTTTGATTTTTAATACTGGTAAAATATATAATGGTGATAATTATTACCTATTGCTCACTTATTCTGTGCCATGTATTAAGGAACGGACACAGATTAACTCAGAAAATTCTTTCAGAAAGGATTGTAGGTAATTGCCATCATTATGGTGATGAGGAGACTGAGACATTAAAGGAGAACTGACTTTCCAAGGTCACAGCCATATGGGAAGAAAGGGAATGAACACTCTAGTGACGTCAATAAGCCATTTAGTAAATTGAGAATCTGCAGGGTCTCATAACATACAGGGGACCCTAAACTCACTTTTATTATTTTAAAAGTTAACTGTATAGAGGTATACTTTATGCAAAGTAGACAAATTTTTAGTATATTTTGATGGGTTCTAAAAACTTGTACAGCTCTGTAAAGACCACCACCATTTATATATGGAACATTCCATCATAAGAAAAGAATTCTCTTATTCCTCTAACCAGTGGATCCTCACACACCACTGCCCCCAGCCTGAGGCAATGAATGGTCTACTTTCTTTCTATCCCTCTAGACTAGATGTCTTTCCTAGAATGTTATATAAATAGGATATAATACAGCTCTACCCTCTTGTGCCTCGCTTCTTTTGCTCAGCACAATCGTAAGATTTATCAAAGTTGCTGCATGCATTAGCGGTTCCTTCCTTGTACAGCTGTATTCCATTATATGGTAATATTACTGTTTATATATTTTTCTGTTGATAAATAATCCAATTATTTACAATTTGGGGTTATTATGAGTAAAGATTCTATGAACATTTGCATATAATTCTTTTTTAAAATTATACTCTAAGTTCTAGGATACATGTGCACAATGTGCTGGTTTGTTACATATGTATACATGTGACATGTTGGTGTGCTGCACCCATTAACTCGTCATTTACGTTAGGTATATCTCCTAATGCTATCCCTCCCCCCTCACCTCCCCACAATAGGCCCCAGTGTGTGATGTTCCCCTTCCTGTGTCCAAGTGATCTCATTGTTCAATTCCCACCTATGAGTGAGAACATGCGGTGTTTGGTTTTCCGTCCTTGCGATAGTTTGCTGTGAATGATGGTTTCCAGCTGCATCCATGTCCCTACAAAGGACACGAACTCATCCTTTTTTATGGCTGCATAGTATTCCATGGTGTATATGTGCCACATTTTCTTAATCCAGTCTGTCATTGATGGGCATCTGGGTTGATTCCAAGTCTTTGCTATTGTGAATAGTGCCACAATAAACATACGTGTGCATGTGTCTTTATAGCAGCATGACTTACAATCCTTTGGGTATATCCCCAGTAGTAGGATGGCTAGGTCAAATGGTATTTCTAGTTCTAGATCCTTGAGGAATTGCCACACTATTTTCCACAATGGTTGAACTAGTTTACAGTCCCACCAACAGTGTACAAGTGTTCCTATTTCTCCACATCCTCTCCAGCACCTGTTTTCTGATTTTTTAATGATTGCCATTCTAACTGGTGTGAGATGGTATCTCATTGTGGTTTTGATTTGCATTTCTCTGATGGCGAGTGATGATGAGCATTTTTTCATGTGTCCGTTGGCTGTATGAATGTCCTTTTGAGAAGTGTCTGTTCATATCCTTTGCCCATTTTTGGATGGGGTTGTTTCTTGTAAATTTGATTGATTGAGTTCTTTATAGGTTCTGGATATTAGCCCTTTGTCAGATGAGTAGATTGCAAAAATTTTCTCCCATTCTGTAGGTTGCCTGTTCACTCTGATGGTATTTTCTTTTGCTGTGCAGAAGCTCTTTAGTGTAATTAGATCCCATTTATCAATTTTGGCTTTTGTTGCCATTGCTTTTGGTGTTTTAGACATGAAGTCCTTGCCCATGCCTATGTCTTGAGTGGTATTACCTAGGTTTTCTTCTAGGGTTTTTATGGTTTTAGGTCTAACATTTAAATCTCTAATCCATCTTGAATTGATTTTCATATAAGGAGTAAGGAAAGGATCCAGTTTCAGCTTTCTACTTATGGCTAGCCAATTTTCCCAGCACCATTTATTAAATAGGGAATCCTTTCCCCATTTCTTGTTTTTGTCAGGTTTGTCGAAGATCAGATGGCTGTAGATGTGTGGTATTATTTCTGAGGGCTCTGTTCTGTTCCATTGGTCTATATCTGTTTTGGTACCAGTACCATGCTATTTTGGTTACTGTAGCCTTGTAGTATAGTTTGAAGTCAGGTAGTGTGATGCCTCCAGCTTTGTTCTTTTGGCTTAGGATTGTCTTGGCAATGTGGGGTTATTTTTGGTTCCATATGAACTTTAAAGCAGTTTTTTCCAATTCTGTGAAGAAAGTCATTGCTAGTTTAATGGGGATGGCATTGAATCTGTAAATTACCTTGGGCAGTATGGCCATTTTCACAATATTGATTCCTCCTATCCATGAGCATGGTATATTCTTCCATTTGTTTGTATCCTCTTTTATTTCACTGAGCAGTGGTTTGTAGTTCTCCTTGAAGAGGTCCTTTACATCCCTTGAAAGTTGGATTCCTAGGTATTTTATTCTCTTTGAAGCTATTGTGAATGGGAGTTCATTCATGATTTGGCTCTCTGTCTGTTACTAGTGTATAGGAATGCTTGTAATTTTTGCACATTGATTTTGTATCCTGAGACTTTGCTGAAGTTGCTTATCAGCTTAAGGAGATTTTGGGCTGAGACAATGGGGTTTTCTAAATATACAATCATGTCATCTGCAAACAGGGACAATTTGACTTCTTCTTTTCCTAACTGAATATCCTTGATTTCTTTCTCTTGCCTGATTGCCCTAGCCAGAACTTCCAACACTATGTTGAATAGGAGTGGTGAGAGAGGGCATCCCTGTCTTGTGCCAGTTTTCAAAGGGAATTTTTCCAGTTTTTGCCCATTCAGTATGATATTGGCTGTGGGTTTGTCATAAATAGCTCTTATTATTTTGAGATACGTTCCATCAATACCGAATTTATTGAGTTTTTAGCATGAAGGGCTGTTGAATTTTGTCAAAGGCCTTTTCTGCATCTATTGAGATAATCATGTGGCTTTTGTCTTTGGTTCTGTTTATATACTGGATTACATTTATTGATTTGCATATGTTGAACCAGGCTTGAATCCCAGGGATGAAGCCCACTTGATCGTGGTTGATAAGCTTTTGGATGTGCTGCTGGATTCGGTTTGCCAGTATTTTATTGAGGACTTTTGCATCGATGCTCATCAGGGATATTGGTCTAAAATTCTCTTTTTTTGTTGTATCTCTGTCAGGCTTTCGTATCAGGATGATGTTGGCCTCGTAAAATGAGTTAGGGAGGATTCCCTCTTTTTCTATTGATTGCAATAGTTTCAGAAGGAATGGTACTAGCTCCTCCTTGTACCTCTGGTAGAATTCAGCTGTGAATCTGTCTGGTCCTGGACTTTTTTTGGTTGGTAGGCTATTAATTATTGCCTCAATTTCAGAGCCTGCTATTGGTCTATTCAGGGATTCAACTTCTTCCTGGTTTAGTCTTGGGAGAGTGTAAGTGTCCAGGAAATTATCCATTTCTTCTAGGTTTTCTAGTTTATTTGCGTAGAGGTGTTTATAGTATTCTCTGATGGTAGTTTGTATTTCTGTGGGGTCGATGGTGATATCTCCTTTTTCATTTTTTATTGCATCTATTTGATTCTTTTCTTTTATTAGTCTTGATAGTGGTCTATCAATTTTGTTGATATTTTCAAAAAACCAGCTCCTGGATTCATTGATGTTTTGGAGGGTTTTTAATGTCTCTATCTCCTTCAGTTCTGCTTAGTTAACTATTTTTTGCCTTCTGCTAGGTTTTGAATGTATTTGCTCTTGCTTCTCTAGTTCTTTCAATTGTGATGCTAGGGTGTCAATTTTAGATCTTTCCTGCTTTCTCTTGTGGGCATTTAGTGCTATAAATTTCCCTCTACACACTACTTTAAATGTGTCCCAGACAGTCTGGTATGTTGTATCTTTGTTCTCATTGGTTTCAAAGAACATCTTTATTTCTGCCTTCATTTTGTTATGTACCCAGTAGTTATTCAGGAGCAGGTTGCTCAGTTTCCATGTAGTTGAGCGGTTTTGATTGAGTTACTTAGTCCTGAGTTCTAATTTGATTGCACTGTGGCCTGAGACACAGTTTGTTATAATTTCTGTTCTTTTACATTTGCTGAGGAGTGCTTTACTTCCAACTATGTGGTCAGTTTTGGAATAAGTGTGACGTGGTGCTGAGAAGAATGTATATTCTGTTGCTTTGGGGTGGAGAGTTCTGTAGATGTCTATTAGGTCTGCTTGATGCAGAGCTCAGTTCAATTCCTGGATATCCTTAACTTTCTGTCTCATTGATCTGTCTAATGTTGACAGTGGGGTGTTAAAGTCTCCCATTATTATTGTATGGGAGTCTAAGTCTCTTTGTAAGTCTCTAAGGACTTGCTTTATGAATCTGGGTGCTCCTGTATTGGGTGCATATATTTAGGATAGTTAGCTCTTCCTGATGAATTGATCCCTTTACCATTATGTAATGGTCTTGGCTCTTTTGATCTTTGATGGTTTAAAGTCTGTTTTATCAGAGACTAGGATTGCAACCCGTTTTTTTTTTTTTTTTTTTTTTTTTCCATTTGCTTGGTAGATCTTCCTCCATCCCCTTATTTTGAGCCTATGTGTCTCTCTGCATGTGAGATGGGGCTCCTGAATACAGCAAACTGATGGGTCTTGACTCTTTATCCAATTTGCCAGACTGTGTCTTTTATTTAGGCCATTTAGTCCATTTACATTTGAGGTTCATATTGTTATGTGTGAACTTGATCCTGTCATTATATTAGCTGGTTATTTTGCTCACTAGTTGATGCAGTTTCTTCCTAGCATTGATGGACTTTACATTTGGACATGTTTTTGCAATGGCTAGTACCTGTTGTTCTGTTCCACGTTTAGTGCTTTCTTCAGGATCTCTTGTAGGGCAGGCCTGGTGGTGACAAAATCTCTAAGCATTTGCTTGTCTGTAAAGGATTTTATTTCTCCTTTACTTATGAAACTTAGTTTGGCTAGATATGAAATTCTGGGTTGAAAATTCTTTTCTTTAAGAATGTTGAATATTGGCCCCCACTCTCTTCTGGCTTGGAGAGTTTCTGCTGAGAGATCTGCTGTTAGTCTGATGGGCTTCCCTTTGTGGGTAACCCGACCTTTCTCTCTGGCTGCCCTTAAGATTTTTTCCTTCATTTCAACTTTGATGAATCTCACAATTATGTGTCTTGGAGTTGCTCTCTCGAGGAGTACCTTTGTGGCGTTCTCTGTATTTCCTGAATTTGAATGTTGGCCTGCCTTACTAGGTTGGGGAAGTTCTCCTGGATGATATCCTAAAGAGTGTTTTCCAACTTGGTTCCATTTTCCCCCTCACTTTCAGGCACCCCTATCAGACGTAGATTTGGTCTTTCTACATAATCCCATACTTCTTGAAAACTTTGTTCATTTCTTTTTCTTCTTTTTTCTTTAGACTTCTCTTCTCGCTTCATTTCATTCATTTGATCCTCATCGGTGATACTCTTTCTTCCAGTTGGTCGAGTGGGTTACTGAAGCTTGTGCATTTGTCACGTAGTTCTCGTGTTATGGTTTTCATCTCTATCAGTTCTTTTAAGATCTCTGCATTGATTATTCTAGTTATCCATGCATCCATTCTTTTTTCAAGGTTTTTAGTTTCTTTGTGCTGGTTACGTAGTTTCTCCTTCAGCTCTGAGAAGTTTGATCGACTGAAGCCTTCTTCTCTCAATTCGTTAAAGTCTTTCTTCATCCAGCTTTGTTCCATTGCTGGCGATGAGCTGTGTCCCTTTGGAGGGGGAGATGTGCTCTGATTTTTTGAATTTCCAGCTTTTCTGCACTGGTTTTTCCCCATATTTGTGGTTTTTTTCTTTGGCCTTTTATGATGGTGACATACTGATGGGGTTTTAGTGTGGGTGTGCTTTCTGTTTGTTAGTTTTCCTTCTAACAGTCAGGACCCTCAGCTGTAGGTCTGTTGGAGTTTGCTTGAGGTTCACCCCAGACCCTGTTTGCCTGGGTATCAGCAGCGGAGGCTGCAGAAGATAGAATACTGCTGAACAGCAAGTGTTGCTGTCTGATTCTTGCTCTGGAAGCTTTGTCTCAGGGGTGTACCCTGCTGTGTGAGGTGTGAGGTGTCGGTCTGCACCTAGTGGGGGATGTCTCCCAGTTTGGCTACTCAGGGGTCAGAGACCCACTTGAGCAGGCAGTCTGTCCATTCTCAGATCTCAACCTCTGTGCTAGGAGATCCACTGCTCTCTTCAAAGCTGTCAGACAGAGGCATTTACCTCTGCCAAGGTTTCTGCTGCTTTTTGTTTAGCTATGCCCTGTCCCCAGAGGAGGAGACTACAGAGGCAGGCCGGCCTCCTTGAGCTGTGGTAGGCTCCACCCAATTCGAGCTTCCCGGTGGCTTTTTTTTACCTACTTAAACCTCAGCAATGGTGGGTGCCCCTCCCCCAGCCTCGCTGCTGCCTTGCAGTTAGATCTCAGACTGCTGTGCTAGCAATGAGGGAGGCTCCGTGGGCGTGGGACCCTCTGGCCCAGGTGTGGGATATAATCTCCCGGTGTGCCGTTTGCTAAGACCCTTGGTAAAGTGCAGTATTAGGGTGGGAGTTACCAGATTTTCCAGGTGTTGTGTCTCAATTTCCTTTGGCTAGGAAAAGGAATTCCCTTTCCCCTTCTGCTTCCCAGGTGAGGCGATGCCTCGCCCTGCTTCAGCTCTTGCTAGTTGGGCTGCAGACCAGCGCCAACTGTCCGACACACCCCAATGAGATGAACCTGGTACCTCAGCTGAAAATGCAGAAATCAACCGTCTTCTGTGTTGCTCACTCTGGGAGCTGGAGGCTGGAGCTGTTCCTATTTGGCCATCTTGGGCACGCCCCTATCTGCATATAATTCTTTGTGTTTCTCTGGGGTAAATGCCTAGAATGAAAATTGCTGGTTGTAGGTAAGGTACTGTTATCTTTATAAGGAACTACAATATGGATTTGTATTGCTATCACATGAACATGCACTTTCTTGCTGACCACAGCTTTGGACACTCTTTCTGGTATTTATTGGCCAACTATATATCTTCAGTGAAATATCTATTTTAATGTTTTCCTTTTTTTGGTCCATTATAACTGCATTTTCTGTATTATAAACTTTTTTTTTTTTTTTTTTTTTAAGAGACAGAGTCTTGCTCTGTTACCCAGGCTGGAGTACAGTGGCAGGATCACAGCTCACCACAGCCTCAAACTCCTGGGCACAAGCAATCCTCCCACCTCAGCCTCCCAAGGAGTTAGGACTAGGACTACAGGCACATGCCACTATGCTTGGTTAATTTCATTTTTTGTAGAGATAGGGTCTCATGTTGTGCAGGGTGGTCTTGAACTCCTGGCTTCAAGCAATCCTCCTGCCTTGGCCTCCCAAAGTGCTGGGATTACACAGGCAAGCCACCATATCCAGTCAGTTTCTTTTGTTTTGTATCATAAATTTTGTACTTTTAGTGATTTTGTTTGGTTCTGTGATTTTGAGTAAGTTTTAAATTATGGTGTAAAGATCAAGTTGCATTTACAAGTATCATTATTGATACAGTTTGCCTGTGTCTCCACCCAAAACCTCATCTTGAATTGTAATCCCCATAATCCCCACGTGTTATGGGTGGGACCAGCTGGAGGTCACTGGATCATGGGGGGCAGTTTTCCCCATGCTGTTCTTGCGACAGTGACTGACTCTCATGAGATCTGTTGGTTTTACAGCATCTGGCATTTGCCCTGCTGCACTCACTGTGCTGCCCTGTAAAAAACGTGCCTGCTTCTTTGCCTTCTGCCATGATCTTATGTTTTCTGAGGCCTCCCCAGCAATGCAGAACTGAGAGTCAATTAAACCTCTTTCCTTTACAAATTACCCAGTCTTGGGATTTTCTTCTTACTAGTGTGAGAATGGAGTAATACAATTATCTTAGCATCATTTTTTAAAACAATGATCATTTTTCCATCAAATTACCCTGAAACATTTGTCAAAAAACAACTGATGACATTTAGTTACAACTCAGAGAAATAGAGAGCAGGCAAGAGCACTGCTCTCTATCCATGAAACAAGAAAACAGTTGGGAAGGCTTTAACTTTTCTTCAATGCACCAGATGTCTGAGGCCACAGAGCAAAAAAGCTATCTGGAAAACTAGGTGGTTGTAGAGAGAAACAAAGATCCAAGCAGTTGTTTAACTGAGAGAAAGAATGCCAAATGCCATAGAAAGTGACTCCAGTGGGAAAACTAGACAACATGAAGTATCAGGTAGGTAACTGTGACGGAGAGATAAAAACTGTAACAAAATTAAACTGCTAAAAATGAAAAATACAGTACCATAAATAAAGATTGCCTCCCAAGTGTCCATTATTGTACTCAACACTGCTAGGAAAGAATCAGTGATGTTGAAGATATATATATACTTGCTTGTGTATTTGTGTGTGAGAGACACACAAAGAGAGAGAGAAATTTATTGGTTGACACTGGCTTCCTTGAAAAGAGGCAGTTTAGTAACAATGGCCTTTACTACACAGACATGTTAGAAGGCAGCAGGAGAAAGGGAATGTGGTATCAGATATTTTCCATAAAAGGTTATTAATATTCATGTGGCAAAGTGTAGTTGATGTCAAAGTAGTTATAAAGCAAGGGGAACACAATTCTCTTATAGCAATGTTGAGGTCTAAGAAACATATAAAACAAACACCTGGTAAGTACCATGCACATATACATACATAAACAATCAATAACTCACAAAACACTCACATATTTGCAACACTGCTTTTCAGTTTATGCAATTTATTTCTTGTTCTTTTTAAGCTTTTTATTATACTGAATGTCTATTAATCAATGTTACATTTCATTAAAAGTTTTGATATTATATATGAAACAGTTCTGATATTGCAATATCTAGATAAAGGCTATTACTTACCTTTCTTAAACTGATAGATTTTTCCCCTTGTAACAGGCTCTGATATAAAATATGATAATTTGTTGAAAATTTCACACATTCAAAATTAAATTATCAAATATTTAATGAGATTCTGGGTGTGTGCGCGTGCGTGTGTGCGTGTGTGTGAAGAATTTCCTAAATTTGTTAAAATGTCAGATTTCTTAGGATATTACCTGTCCGATGAGGAAGACTTGGGAATAAAAGCAATGGTCATTCAGGATGCTGTCTGAGGTTTGTCCTATGTGACTTTTCTGACATACACTGAGTTCAGATGTCCTGAAAAATCATACTTGTGAGTTTTATTATGTGAGGGTTGTTGAGTTTCTGTCAGTATCAAGTATACCCAACCCTTTAGAAGTTCAGCAGAGAACACATTTATTTCCTCACTGCAGAAAGTCCAACTGTGTACGTGGAGGAGAAAACTCCATGCCACAGGGTCCTTCTCTGACCTTGGTTCCTACCATCTTGTATTTTCTATCATCAGAGCCTGAGTCCCAAGGTTTTCCTCCATTCCATTCTAATGAGGGATAGAAGAAAATATTGAGAATTTTGCTGATGTACTTAAGACCTGTCACGGACCCCCATATTCCACTAGCTAGAGGGTAACAATATGACCCCATTTATATGACAGAGCAGTTGAGAAATTTAGGCCAGGCGTGGCATGAGAGAGAAGTGAAAATGATTACTAGTGAACGTTTCAATAGTTATTATGTGACATATAGGGATTACCTCTGTGTAGGTTAAAATGAGGGTCGACATGGCAGAAGAATTTCCCACGTCCATTAACTTCATTTCTTGTTTAATATACTATGAGGTCTCTCTCTTGAATGTATTTTCTGCGGTACTGACTTTTCATTAAAGTTTATCACACACTTATTATATTCTAGCTTTTGTCATTGTGTGATTGATGATGAAAGAGTTTTGATTGTCGGCACAAAGTTGTCACATTTTTATTACTTTCTCAGAGCTCTTCTGCAGCATGAGTTTTCTGAGAAGTGAGTTCACATGAGTATTTTCTATATTCATTATCTTTATAGGGTTTCTTTGCTGGGTGAGTTCTGTAATATCCATGGAAGTCTGTGCTCTGGCTGAAAGAATGCCCATATAAAATACATTTCAACAATTCATCTTCTATTCTTTGACATTTGGTGGAGGCTGAAATTGTAGAGGAAATTCCAGTGCTATGTTAACCATTCTCTCCTGTGTGTTCATTTATGTATTGTGAGGTTTGATTTCCAGCTCAGAGTTTTTTCATGTTCTTTATATGCATATGTCTAATCCCCTGGGTGGGCTTTCTGATGTTCTCTAAGGCTTGATTTTTGACTGAAAGTTTTTCCACATTTATCACATTTATAGGGTTTCTCCCCTGTGTGAGTTCTCTGATGTACTCTGAGATTGGATTTCTGACTGAAAGCTTCCCCACACTGATTACAATTATATGGTTTCTCCCCAGTATGAGTTCGCTCATGTTTTCTTAGGACCGACTTCTCACTGAAAGCTTTTCCACATTCATCACATTCATAGGGCTTCTCCCCAGTGTGAGTTCTCTGATGCCCTCTGAGATTTGATTTCTGCCTGAAAGTTTTTCCACACTCCTCACACTGATAGGGTTTCTCCCCAGTATGAGTTCTGTGATGTACTCTGAGGTTTGATTTCTGACTGAAAGCTTCCCCACAATGATTACATGTATAGGGTTTTTCCCCTGTGTGAATTCTATGATGTCCTCTGAGTTGTGATTTCTGACCGAAAGCTTTTCCACACTGATTACATGTGTAGGGCTTCTCCCCTGTGTGTGTTCTATGATGTTTCCTCAGGCCTGACTTCAGTTTGAAAGCTTTCCCACATTCATCACATTTATATGGTCTTTCCCCTGTGTGAGTTCTTCGATGATTCCTTAGGCCTGACATATGGCTGAAAGATTTCCCACATTCATTACATTCAAAAGGTTTCTCCCCTGTGTGAGTTCTCTGATGCACTATGAGGATTGACTTATAGTTAAAAGATTTCCCACATTCAGGACATTCGAATGGTTTCTCCCCTGTGTGGGTTCTCTGGTGTATTCTTAGGCCTGACTTTGCACTGAAAGCTTTCTCACATCCATCACACTGATACGGTTTCTCTCCTGTGTGAGTTCTCTGATGTTTTCTTAGGCGTGACTTCTCACTGAAGGCTTTCCCGCATTCACGACATTCATAAGGTTTCTCCCCTGTGTGACTTTTCTGAGGCCAAATCAAGCGTGAATTAATAGAGCAGGATTTTCCACATTCATTATACTCACAGGGTTTTTCCCTTATGTGAACCTTCGGATGTACACTGAGAGTTGACTGGTAGCTGAACGTCTCTGTACATGGGTTATAATCAGAGTATTTATCTGTTGCATGAGTTCTCTGATGCACTGGGAGGATTGAACTATGGTTGAAACTTTTTCCATATTCAAAGGGTTTCATCCCTATATGAACTCTATGACATTCTCTAATATGTGACTTTTGGCTGAAAGATTTCCCTCCTGTTGGAGTTTTGTGAGTGATCCTACAGAAACAATTTTCAGTATCATTAAACTCATCGTGACTCTTCTCTGGATGAATGTTCTGAGGAATAATAAAGGTTGATTTATCATATTTGTTTTCCCCAAATTTATTGAAATTGTAAGATTTTCCTTTTGGGTAGGTACTTTCAGATGTAACAAGGGCAGCCTTTTTAAGAAAAGCTTTTCTACTTCCATTATATTCAAAATCTTGCCCCAAAGTATGAATTGTCTGATATTGAATAACGTCCTCCTTATGACTGAGGGTTTTCACACTTTTACTATAAGCAAAAGATTTCTCTTGAGTGTTAGTTCTGCCATCCTTAATACTGATGAGACATTTGTCACATACATTATGCTCATGAGCCTTTTCTTTTGAATACTGACAGTGTGGGGCCATCGGGATGAGACCCTGGTAAGCAGACCCCACAGTGCCACATTTACAAGGCATCATTCTTGCAGGAAAAATGTTTATGTCCCGATTATGTGGTTTTCCTGAAATTTCTTGCTCTGTAGTCAATAATTTATTGGTGAATAAAACTTGCCAGAAATGTTTGCCTTGAGTTTCTGGGCTCTTCTCTGAGATTTCATCAGGTTGGGAGTCTTCTAAAAATGATAAAATTAAACAAAC
The DNA here is from genome assembly GCF_002776525.5 of Piliocolobus tephrosceles. Taxonomy (NCBI): domain Eukaryota; kingdom Metazoa; phylum Chordata; class Mammalia; order Primates; family Cercopithecidae; genus Piliocolobus; species Piliocolobus tephrosceles. The sequence continues at coordinate 11,870 of NW_022328638.1, read as the reverse complement.
TTTATGATATTTAACACATTTCTTATGGAATGGGACATATATGTATATATATGCCTTATTATGTATTTGATTCCTGAGTTTCTGGCTCAGTTTCTCAACAATAAAGTAATTTCAAGTATATTCCCTATATTCCCTTTTTAGCTTAAATTTTTTTTGTAGTAGAAAAAGAAATGGGAAATGAATATACGTCTGTATTTGGCATCTTAAAATAAAAATTTCAAAACTGAATAGAGAAGAGGATATAAATCAACAAAAAGACTGAAAATGGTGTATATGTAAGAGTATTGGATCCTGGGAACAGGAAAATCAGAGAATGGGATGAATAAAAAAAGATTACCAAAATGAAGTAGATAACAACAAAAATCAATGGATTGATTAGTGGTTTTATCTGAGACAGGGTTTGCCTTAGGGAGTAATGCTAGTCTAGATTCTTATGCAAACACACATTACAATGGTAGAATAATCATTAGCCTACAATAGTCCAGTTGGAGCTCAATTTCCTTTCTACGTATCACAAAATAAATTTATAATGGCACCAATTTCCTTATGTTGAAAGAAATACTACTGTAGACCACATTTTAATTCTGTCTGTATTATCATCAAAGGAACACAAATGTGTAAGTAGAAATGTAAAATTGATGGGAGTTAAAGTCATTTTTCCACCTAGATTGGATTCACTGCTCTGCCCTAGCTCTGGTGACTTGGTTTATTGTATCAGGGTTGTTCAATAGCAAATCTTTTTTTTTTTTTTTTTGAGATGGAGTCTCACTGTCACCCAGGTTGGAGTATAGTGGTGAGATCTTGGCTCAATGCAACTTCTGCCTCCTGGGTTCAAGTGATTCTCCTGTCTCAGCCTCCTGAGTAGCTGGGATTACAGGCATGTGCCACCATGCCTGGCTAATTTTTGTATTTTTAGTAGATATAAGGTTTTGCCATGTTGGCCAGGCTGCTCTCAAACTCTTGATCTCAGGTGATCCACCTGTCTCGGCCTCCCTAAGTGCTAGGATTACAGGCATGAGCCACTGCACCTGGTCAATAGCGAATCTTTTTAGATCATCAAATCTTTTGTCTTTTCAGTTTGCTCACTCTTTTCCCTAAAACCAGCCTTGCCTTTGTCCCATCCTTAATTCTGTTTTCAATCTACTGTTTAACATTACTAGTTTTTATTGACTGTGAGAACCTTAAGGATCATACATTTTAACCTGGACTTAAAAACTTTACACGTATCCTTTATATTTATTTATCATAAATTTCTTGTGTATATGTGACTGCTATTGCCTTACTGCTACCCACATTCCATGCAAAAATGTCAGCCCCAGGCTTTAAATACACTGCCTTAGTGCCCTAAGAGATACTCAGGAAAAGAAGGGTTTACACTAACTGCAGGCCCATTACATGTTCTAGCTGTCACTGCAATAGCCCACAGTCTTTTCTGCTCTAGTCTTGACAGGATATCACCAGTAAATAGTATATTGTCAGCAACAGTCTTCTATTCTTTCTCTGAGTCACTCTGCTTTTTAGCCTTAGACCTATGTAGATTCTAGATGCCCTTCAGGCAACGCAAAGCATTTCCCAAATTACATACACACAAAAGGCTTCTTGTGTCTTCCCACAAATGTAAGGAACATTTATTTACAATCTGAAAGTAGTTACTGTCTATATTATTCATTTTAACAAGGGATATATGGATAGTACTCATATATCTGACACTCATTATTTTTTAAGAAAGTTACCATCATTCAAATTAGGGAGTATTTTAAAACTTACTTCTCGTGCACAGTTAAATGGCATTTTCTCTTGCTTAGTTGTACGTAAAATAATAGTTCACTTTTTAATCAATAGCATTATTTTATGCAGCTTTGTTCTCCTTTACAAAATATAACCTTCATTCTGATATGCTTTTACCTCTCTGTAATATAAATGAAGACAGTGACTCTTAAAAAGCAGTGTGCCTCAAAATTACCTCCTCTTTCCTACACAAGTGCTCAGACCCAATGCTAACCTACACCTGATTATTCAAAAGTCTCAGAAATTTGACTTGGGTGTTTGCATTTAGGGATAATGTTTTTTGAATGAATCAATAAGAAATACCTCTCCCAAGTGGCTTTGAAGTTAATACACAATATTATTAAAAATACTTACATGTTATATTGCATGGACTCAATATATAGAAGAGTAAAGCAGAGACCATTGTTTTTAGTGGATTATAATCCAGGTAGGAATGGAGCTCATTCAATAACTATGTGCTCTCTGGCACAGTGTTTCATTTTTTTTAAACACATCTATCAAGTAGATTAGGAGTTTACAAAAAGAAGAGATAAGGCATACACTAAAGGATTTCAAACTATACCACAGAAGTAGGAATTTAAATCAAAACTTTAAGTGAGTAATAGTGCTTTCCCCCTTTTTCTAATTGAGATTATCTATTTTATTCAGTCATTTTTATTACAAGAGCCACTTTTGGCTTTAAAATTTACACTGATATGGTCTTATTTTTATTACATCTTTTGCTTTGCTTAGTTTTCTTTGAAAACGTTCTCACTTTAAAAAACAAGTATATGAGACTAATATAAGACTAAAAGTTTTTTCTAAGCACTGCTTTATCTATATCCCAAAGGTTCTAATATGCATGTTTTTTACCTTTGAAATTTTCTGGATATTGGACAATTTTGATTTTCATTTACTCTTTGATTAAATATGTTTTTAAAGATATATAGTCCTTATTGATTTTAAGACAGACAGACTTTAATTCTTCTCACATTGTTTGCAATTTATAGTTTTACTGGACAATACTATCCTTACTTTGTGGAATTTATTGATGTTTGCACAAACTACTTTTATATTTTGTCAGTGTCCCATGGTCATTTTAAAATGGGTTCATTCTTTGTTAACAGAGTAGAGTTTTGAAAGACACATCAGATTCATTTTTATAAAATATGTTATTTATAACTTCTAGAGCAGGAGTCAGTAAACTTTTTCTGAAAAGGCCAGAGGGTAAATGTTCTCCGCTGGGCTCATCACGTGGTCTCTGTTGCAGCTACTCATTTCTACCTCGCAGCATTAGCATGTAAATGAACAGCTATGGCTGTGTTCTAGAAAAATCTTTCCTGACCGAAATAGGGAGCAGGTAGAATTTTCCCTGTGTCCCCATTTGCTGAGCACTAGTCTAGGATCTCAGTTGTGATCCTCTGGTTCCGGTATGAAATCAAAAAGGTAAATTAAAGGCTACGCTACCTATATGTTTCCGTATTTCCTCAGAACACTTGCGGTTTTTTGTTTTATGAAACCCGCTAATATAGTGCACAAATATTCAAAACTCTTAAATATATTTTAAAGTTGTCTACTTTTAACATATCCTTTTAAACTACTTTAGCATTATCAAAATGCCCTTTCTTTTCTCTATTTTTTGACCTGAATTTAACTTTAGTGTTAGTTATTGAGTTCACAAAAAGAAGAGATAAAGTATAGGATAAAGTATTCCAAGATTATGCAATAGCAGTAGGAATTTAAAGCAAATAAAACCTGAATTATTGTAGTTTATTGCCTTAGCAATTCATAACTGTATTTTGAACTTCTCCAATTATTTTTTAAATATACCTCTTAAACAAAATCCAATAGAATTTTCTCTTAATAGGTGCATTTAATCCACTTACATTCGTTGATAGGGTAAATATGTTTGTCTTATTCTATGTTATGCCAGGGATTTGCATAGGTTTTGTATAGACAAGAGTTGAAACAGTAGGCCTGAGACTGCTACTCTTAGAAAGACTTTCTTATTAGGTTTGCCTTTGGCTGGCATCTAGAAACAAGATTCCCATAACTGCTGAGGAGCTCACTGTGCCAGCCCTGTACAAACAATATGATAGAGAACACCGGTTTTCCACCTCAAAGTCTGGATTTTTGGCACATGCTAGACAGAGGGTGTCTACATTGTTAGCCCGCAATAAAAATCCTGGGCACCAATTCTGGGTACACAACATTTACATGGGTTTTCGCAATTCCTTGCTTAGGGAACTGTGCTTGGGGAACTGTATGAACTCTCAGAAGCTTACGGTTTGTTTCCTATGAACTTTGCCCCATGTACCTTTTATGTTTGCTGATTTTTCTTTGTATCTTTTCACTGTATACAATTTAACCATTATTATGACTATATGCTGGGTTGTGTGAGTCCTTCAAGGCTCATTGAATTCAGTAACTCACCTGGGGAGTTCCTGCTTAGAAATCCTTTCTCCTCCTCTAATAACCACGGATCTTCTCCTTGCTCCAATGTGAAGATCAGTTCTGGTTTTGTAAAGCAGTATCCTATAAATGGGAAATAATTTAGCATTTGCATTAGTTGCATAGGTTCTACTGTTTCTGAATGTGAAAAAGGTACAGTTTCAGAAGGCGCATATTCAGGGTGCTCACTGGACCTTCTTTGAGGAAGTAACCCAAAAAAACCATTTTCTTTATTTTCTTACTCTTTTTTTAGAGACAGGGTCCCTTTGTCACTCAGGCTGAAGTGCAGTGGTGCGACCATGGCTCACTGAAGCCTCAAACTCCTGGGTTCAAGTAATCCTCCTGCCTCAGCCTCCTGAGTAGCTGGGACTACAGGTGTGCACCACCATATCTGGCTAATTTTTTAAAGTTTTTTTTGTAAAGACAGAGTCTTACTATGTTACCTAGGCTAGTCTCGAACTCCTGGCCTCAAGCAATTGTCTCACCCTGGCCTCCCAAAGTATAGCGGTGTGAGCCACCATACCTGGCCAGAAAACATTCTCTTATTCTTATAAATGGTCAATCTCCTTGAACCCCTAAATTGCACACCTAAATAACACAAAATTCTAAAATGGCCAATGTCTTGGGTGTCAAGGAAGAGATTTCATGAGGACTTCCATATCTGGCTGTAACAGGGTAAAAGGAACTGACTTACTGCTCCATAACAGACAACTAAAAAACCAAACAAAATATAAAAAATGGTAATTAGGTTTTAGCCAAGAGGCAGTGCAGACAGGGATCCTTGAAAGCAGAGAAACAATGAAGTGAGCCCTATGATTATCAAAGGCTACTTGTGAGAGAGTGGCCAACCCGGAGCAGAAAAAGAGAACACCAAAACAGAGGCCGGCAGACTCGGTAAGCTGACGTGACAAAATGGGATGTTTAAGGAATCCCTGGCAACTAGAACTTGTGGGAGTAAATGCCAGTGAAGAGAGAGCTGATATAAAACGCTGGAGATCTGCAGAAGGGTGTCCTGAGTACTGACTTGTATAAGCATATAAGAAGATCACTCAAGGTTAGGAAAAGACCAGTGAAAAAGAATAGGCTGAAAAATCACTGCAGCGTACACAAAGGTAGGAATGGTCATTCATACCTAGTAATTTTTTATTGGGTGCTAGATATTGTGAATTTTACATTGTGAGTTGCTAGATTTTGTTGTTGATAGACAACGATCATCACCAACCAGGGTAGAAAAACCTCCTAATTAATGACCAACAGGGTAGAATAACCAGAAGGGTACTGCTTTAGAAGAGGGACCAAATTAATTCTAGACTAAAGTGAGCTCTGAATCCAACACAACAAAGCTTAAAGTGTCTCTTGACATGATCGAACTAATTCCAAGTAACTTAACTACATCCCAGAAAAGGCTCAGAAATACGTAAAAGAATACAACAAAATCTAGCAACTGACAATGTAAAATTCACAATATCTAGCACCCAATAAAAAACTACTAGGTATACAAGACTCTTATCAAGGAGAAAAATCAATCAGTAACAACCAAATAAGAAATGGCCCATACGGCCAGGCACAGTGACACCTGTAATCCCCGGTATTTGGGAGGGTGGGGCAGGAGGATTGCCTGAAGCTGGGAGTTCAAGACCAGACTGGGCAACACATAGAGAGACTGGAAAATAATAAACAGAGTTATCTGTGATCTGTGGTTAAATAAATTTGTAGTCTAACATATATGTAATCAGCATTCCAGAAGAAAAACGGGAGAGAAAATTTTGAAGCAACAGTGGCCAAAATTTGCCAATTTTAATGACCTACATAAGCCTGCAGATCCAAGAAGCTAAATAAATGCCAAGAGGAAACATAAAATCATACCCATATACATTATAATCAAATTGCTAAAACCTGCTGAAAAAAAGTAAATTTTATGCAGACAGAAAAAGACATAATATGTGCAGAAGAACAAAGAAAATTAAAGCTGAATTCTTGTTAGAAATTTTACAGTCTGGAAGACAATGAAGTGACACTTTTAAAGTATTGAAAGAAAAAAAATCAACCTAAAATTCTATACTTAGCAAAGATGTTTCAGACAAAAAAAAAAAAAAAAAAAAAACGGAAACAATTTATCAGCAACTGATGTGTGTTACAAGAAATGTTAAATGTTCCCAACAGAAGAAAAATGGTACTATGAAAATTTTTGGTTTATATAAGAAAATTTATAGAGATAAAGAGCACCATAAACTGGAAAAAAGAGGATGAAAATATACTTTTCTCATTCTTGGAATTCTTTTCTTTAAATAGAATATTATCTTTCAAGTTATCTTTTTAGACAATATTATTTATTATGGGTTTCATAATATATAAACAGCATACATAAAGAGAAATTCTGCATAATGATAAAGGGAATAATTAATCAAGAGGATATAGCAATCACAAATGTTTTTCCATCTTATAACACTACTTCAAAGTACATAAAGCAAATCCTGATGAAACTGGAAGAATAACCAAATCCACAATTGTAGCTGGACAGTAAAACTCCTTTCTCAATAATTTACAGAAGTAGATTACAAATAAATAAGGAGGAGTACAGAAGACCTGAAGAATGTTATCAACCAACATGACCTCCATTTATAGAACACCGATCCAAAAGGAAAACACGTATTTTCAAATACATATGAAACATTTAACCAGGAGAAATCATATCATGGGCCCTGAAATGAGTTTAAATAAACTTTAAAAGGATTTTTAAAAATCTTGCTCTCCAAATAGGAATTAAGTGAGAAAAGAATAATAGTAAAAAAAATTTTCAAAGAGTCAAAAATTTAAAATAAAAAAGCAATGTTCTATTAGAATATGGAGTAGAGGTATTTCCTCCTGTCTTTTCTGGTATAGCTAAACACTATGGATATTATATATTTAAAAACATAAGATGCTGAAAGGTGGAGAGAAGACAGCAGATTGTTCAGGGACCTCAGGACTTAAGGAATGACAACGATATATTCCCAATTAGAAGCTGGAGAAGCTGGCAACAAGCAACATGAATGTGGAGACAGAAAAAACAAAACAAAACAAAACATAAAGCCCAAAACTTGTACTCTCAAACCAGAGGTTCAGAAAAGAGGCAGCCTAGCAAGACAGAAAACTTTTAGACAACTACTGTTCTTATTTCAGCCAAACACAAAATAAAAAATACATTCTCCACCTCTACTGCTGCCGTGAAAGGCCACGTGGGGAACTCAAATGTCTGTGCTCACCAGGCTGGAAGAAGGCTCCCTTACCGCTCCACCAGGGACATGTCAGAGAGGGTTGACTGGGGGCTGAGACATGTCTCCAAGCCAGGCAGTGACAAGGTCCCCTGCCCCCCAGTGTCAGTCGAAGTCCCATGGGGAGCAGTAAGGAGGCACTCCGGATCCTCCCATGCAGGGCATTATCAGTGAAGGCAAAATGGGGATCCTGAACTGCCACTACCATTCAGCGGTAATGACAACCCCTCCTCCTCCAGGTGCGGACAGAGGCTGAGCAGGAAAGCTGGACTTTCAGCCCACCTTTCAATAATAAGGCAGCACCCCCCACCTCCCCTGCCACAGTGGTGTCAGAGAATGCCTGCTACATGAGAAGATTTAATTAAATAAGACACAGATCTTATAATTTCCAAATAGGTTCAATCTTTTTTTTTTTTTTTTTTTGAGACAGTCTCGCTCTGTCGCCAGGCTGGAGTGCTAGATGGGGTTTCATCATGTTGGTCAGGCTGGTCTCGAACTCCTGACCTCAGGCGATCCGCCCACCTCAGCCTCCCAAAGTGCTGGGATTACAGGCGTGAGCCACCGCGCCCGGCCAAATAGGTTCAATCTAAAATCACTTGTCATACTAAGATCTAAGACAACTTCAACTGTATTAAGCAAAGACAATCAACAGATGCCAACACTGAGATGGCACAGAAGTTAAAAATATCTGATAAAGTCTTTAAATAAGCCATCATATAAATGTTTAAACAAACAGAAACATGAAGCAAAAACAGAAAGTCTCAGCAAAGAAAGAGAAGATATATGAAGTAGATATTTTAGAGTTAAAAAATAAATGCTCAGTGGATGGGTTCAACAGCAGAATAAAGAAGACAGAGGAAAGAATCCATGAATTTTAATAGAGAAGAGTAGAAATTACCCAATCCAAACAACAGACAGCAAACAGGCTAAAGCCACAGGGACCTGTAAGACTATAACGTAATATCTAACAATTGTGTCATAGAAGCTTCAGGAGGGGAGAAGAGGGAGGGGCTGAAAAGCATTAGAAGAAATGATAGCTTACCAACTTAGTGACTACCATGAGTTAAGGGATTGTAAAAGGAGTTGAGCTGACTTTATATAAAGGGGTAGGAAAAAGCTCTTTGTGGTGACTGAATAGTTCTGCTGACTTGACTGTAGTGGTGGTTATACCAATCTATACATGTGATAAATAACACAGAACTATACACCTGTTGTGCCAGTGTCAACTTCCTGATACTGACATTGTACTACAGTTGCATAAGATGTAATCTCTTGGAATGTTGAAGCATTTAGGATTTTAAAACTGCTGTCTTAGGCCAGGCGCGGTGGCTCATGCCTGTAATCCCAGCACTTTGGGAGGCCAAGACGGGTGGATCATGAGGTCAGGAGATTGAGACCATCCTGGCTAACACAGTGAAACCCCATCTCGACTAAAAATACAAAAACAAAAAAAAGAAAAAGAAAAGAAAAAAGAAAAGAAAATTAGCCAGGTGTGGTGGCGAGTACCTGTAATCCCAGCTACTTGGGAGGCTGAGTTAGGAGAATGGCGTGAACCCAGCAGGCAGAGTTTGCAGTGAGCTGAGATCGCGCCACTGCACTCCAGCCTGGGCGACAGAACAAGACTCTGTCTCAAAAAAAAAAAAAAAGAAAAAAAATTGCTGTCTTCTTGGCAGACTGACATGTAACATCACTCTGTATCAACAATTTTCTGTGCTCTGAAGTCTGCTTTATTTGATATGAACGTAGCCAATCCTGCTTTTTTATGGTTAATGTTCCATGGTACACCTTCTTCTATTCTTTTACTTTCAATCTACCTATTATTTTTGAAGTGAATTTCGTGTAGATGGCATATATTTAGGTGAATTTTAAAAACCAATTCTTTCAGTCTTTTAATTAGTGTATTTAGACCATTTAATGTAATTATTGAAGTGTTAGGGCTTTAATCTGCCATTTTATTTGTTTTCTGTTTCTTCCCTTGAATTTTTATTCATTTTTCCCTGATCTCCTCTCCTGAACATTTGTTTTTGAATTCAATTTTTTACTTACCTATGTTTCTATGTTTTTGAGTATACAACTGAAGTTTTTTTTTAGTGGTTACTCTATATGTTAAATTATACACATATTACTTATCACAGTCCACTGTGACTAGTTCAGGTGAATTATATTTTGCTAGTTCAAGTGAAGTGTAAAGATGTATCGGCTTCCTGTTTATAACATGATAATCTTAAATATTTTCTCTGTATACACTGAGAACCACATCAGAGAATGTTACATTTTTCCCTTCAACCATCAAACGAAATTAGAAAACCCAAGAGGGAAGGCAAGTGTATTGTATCTCCCAGCATTTTTACTCTTTCCATTGTTCTTTCTTCCTTCCTGATGCTTGAAAGTTTCATTTTATGATTTCTTTTCTGTTCCAAGAACTTCCTTCCTTCCATTCTTTCGGGGTAGGTATGGTGGCAATAAGCTCTTAGTTTCCCTTCATCTGAGAATGTCTCAATTTTCCCTTCATTTCCGAGAGATACTTACACTGGATATAGAGTTGTGTTAACAATTCTTTTCTTTCAGCACTTGAAAAATGTGTTCTCTGTGGTTTCTAATAAGAAATCCACTGGCATTCCAATTCTTTTTCCCCAGAAGCAATATATTGTTTCCCTTTTGTTGCTTGTCAGATTTTTTCTTTATCTTTAGTTGTCAGAAGTTTCATAATTATGCTTCTTAGCATGAATTCCTTTGGGTTTATCCTGTATAGAATTTACTCAGCTTGTTGAATCTCTAGGTTTATGACCTTTGCCACACTTGGGAAAATTTTAGCCATTATTTCTTTGAATTTTTTTTAGCCTTTTCTTATGGGATTCAAATTACACAAACATTAGAGATTTTCTTTCAGTTTCTGGGGCTCTGTTCATTTTTATTCAGTCTAGTTTTTTCTTTGTAAAGAGTGACTCATTTCTATTGTTCTGTCATAAAGTTCAGCAATTCTTTTCTCTGTCTACTCTGCTGCTGCACATGTAATTACTTTTTAAAAAAGTTTTACTTTAGAATAACTTAGATTTACAGAAAAGTTAAAAGGATGGAAAGAATTCTTGTATACCTGGCTCCAAATTTCCTTCACCGTTACCATCTGAAATTACCACAGCAGTTTTCTCACATAATATCAGAAATTCCGATGGCAGTTTTTTCATAACATAACATTATGAAATAAAGTCTACACTTTATTCAGAGCTCCTTCTTACCTAATGTCTTTTTCTTGTTCTACAGCTTCATCCAATATTCCACATTACATTTAGTCACCCTGTTTCCTTAGGCTCTTGTAAACTAAGTGTTTTAAGGTATTTTGGATCACCTTGACAGTTTAAAGGACACTGGAGAATTTTCTTCAGTTTTGGTTTATCTGATGTTTTCCTCATAACTGAAGTGGGGTTATGTATTCCTGGGAGAAAGATCACAGAGGCAAAGTGTCTACCATTCTCATCACATCTTATCAAGGGAATATGCCGTCAACAGACTTATCACTGATAACTTTGATCACCCAGTGGAGGTAACAGATGCCAGGGTTTTCCATTACAGTTATTCCTTTTCTCCAGTATGCATATTATACTTTTTAGAAGACTGTCACCAGGCACAGCTCACTACAGCAGTGGAGAATTACGCTCCACTTCCTTGAAGAGGAGTAACTACACAAATTATTAGGAATTCTTCTATTTGAGAGATTTTCTATTCTCTCTTATTTATTCAATTATTTGTATCAATATGGACTCACAAGTTTTTCATACTTTGGGTTATAAACCAATACTCTGTTGTTTATTTTATTGCTCAAACTGTTGCAATTTTGGCTACTTGGAGATCTTTCAGTTGGCTCCCCTGTTCTTTGACGTATCCCCTGCTATGGTTTGGGTATGGTTTGTCCCCATCAAAACACGTTAAAGTTTGATCCTTAATGCAGTGTTGGCAGGTGGGGCTTAGTGGGAGGTGTTTTGGTCATGGGGCTGGATACCTCATGATAAGATTAATGCCCTCTGACATGGTTTGGCTGTGTCCCCACCCAAATCTCATCTTGAATTGTAGTTCCCATAATCCCCATGTGTCGTGGGAGGGACCAGGAAGAGACAATTGGGTCATAGGGACGGTTCCCCCATCATATTCTCGTGATAGGGAGGTAGTTCTCACACGAGCTGATGGTTTTATAATGGGCTTTCCCTTCACTGGGCACTCATTCTCTCTCCTGCTGCCCTGTGAAGAGGTGCCTTCCACCATAATTGCAAGTTTCCTGAGGCCTCCCCAACCATGTGGAACTGTGAGTCAATTAAACCTCTTCCCTTTATAATTACCTAATTTCAGGTGTTTCTTTACAGCAGCATGAGAACGGACTAATACACCATCCCATGGGGAAAATTA